>NC_060274.1:54011157-54311157 GCF_021613505.1 Equus quagga
ACTGTGTACGGGGGGGTTTGGGGAGATAAAGCAGAAAAAAAAAAAGATTGGCCACAATTGTTAGCCCAGATGCCAATCCATAAAAAAAAAAAGGAAGATTGGCAACAGTTGTTAGCCCAGGTGCCAATCTTTAAAAGAAAAAAAAAAAGAATTAAGAATAACCTGTTGCTTCATATAGGTCATTTTTAACATAGGACACGTCATAAAACAAGTTACACTTTTGAAATTTATCTGAACAGGCTCTAAAATTTATTATAATACTAAAAAATATAGCCCTCATTTGAAGATCTTATAAATATAAACTAGATAAAATAGATAAATATAAAATATAAATAGGCATATCTTGTCAAGATGGAGGCATAAGTGGACTCTGAATTCATGTCCTCCCACAAACACAACCAGTTTACAACTATTTTTGGAAAAATTACCCTGGATAGAAAACTGAAAACTGGGTAAAAAGAACCCTCACAACAACGGACAGTCCTGACTAAGGCAGAAGAGTCAGTAATTCTTGCTGGAGAGGAAAAAAGCCAACTTTGGGAGCAGTGGAGCTTCTCAGATGGCCAGGCAAGAGACACCCAAAGGTATGCAACCCTCTGTGGAGGAGTGATGTCTGGAGTGTAGACCGATACTGCTATAAGCTTCCTTCAGACTCAGCCCAACTGAGATGAGGGCCTTACTGTGTGGCTTTGCTGGCTATTAACCACAACGAGGATACCCCCAGAAAAGCTATCTCCAAAAGCCAAAAAGACCCGGGTCTTAAAGGGCCCATGCACAATCTCACTCAATGCAGAAAATTAAAATCACCAGAGAGAAGGCTGACAGTCCTTTGGTGAAATAAGACTCACCTGGGGAACTCTGGGGGCATCTTGGTGAGAGGAGGAACCTCTCCAGTGAGTAAGACATTGGTGGGGGCCATTGTTCTGACCTGGTCCAGGCTGCTGACACAGACCCCGGTGGGCGCCATTGAGGTTCTTCCCTTGGCCTGTTAGCCCAGGGGTCTGCCACACCCACTAGAGCACAAATGTAATCCAGTTCAGCCAAGGCAGGCAGCACACACCAGGGACCAGCAACACCTGACAGCAAGCCCTCAGGCTACTTTTTCGCCTGCATTGACTGGGTGCCTTGATCCTCTATAGGCAGGCGAGTGTGTCTGCCTCTGTGAGGCAGGGCCTTTGTGAGGACCAGGTGACCTGGGGGGGGCTATTGGTGGAGAGGTGGGGGCCTTTGCAGTGTAGACTGGGGTATGCTCCAGGGGGTTGAGAAGTGTGCACAGACCAAGACTGAGTTGACAGGGTGTGTGGTCCTGTAGGGGGTGAGACTTAGCAGCGGCAGAAGACCTGTGTTTCACAAATAGCCATAGAAAGGATCAGTCCCACCTCCAAAGCCTGAAGCAATTGAGTGCTCCAGTGCCTAGGGCCAGACCTACACAGCTGCACTCCCAAGAGAACTGACAACAGCCTTGTAGGCCTGAGGCCTACAGAAACTCTAAGCCCCTGAGCCTAGCAGCCAGTTACACTGGGTAACAACCCAATTAAGAGGAAAACTGCAATAGGAGTGTGCTGATAGACTTTGTAGCCAAATGTGCTGAGGCTGCCCAAACCGGATTTACAAACGGCTGGCCAGGGAAGGAAAGACTAGACTCCTTGGGTACCTGCAGTGGGAGAAACCCTGCCACAGCAGAAAGACACACGCAGCCCACAAAGGGGTCACTCCTGGATCATTTGGACTGGTGATGAGAGGGAAGCACACTGCTGGGCCTCATAAGGCATCTCATACATGAGGCCACTTCTCCAAGACCAGGAGACATAGCTGACTCACCTAATACATAGAAATAAGCACAGAGAAAGAGGCATAATGAGGAGACAAAGGAATGCTTTCCAAGCAAGGGAAAAGGACAAAACCCCAGAAAAAAGACTAAATGAAACAGAAACAAGCAATCTACTCAACAAGGAGTTCAAACAAAATACCATAAGGACGCTCACAGATATTGGGAGAAGACTGGATGAACACAGTGAACTCATCAGCAAAGAACTAGACTATATAAAAAAGAACCAATCAAAAATGAAGAATACAATACTGGAAATGAAAAATTCACTAGAGGGACTCAATAACAGAGAAGAGGATGCAGAAGAATGGATCAGCGAGCTAGACGAAAGACTAGAGGAAATCACCCAAGCTGAAGAGAAAAAAGAAAAAAGAATTAGACAGAATGAGAAGATTCTAAGGGAATTCTGGGACAATATCAAGCACTCCAACATTCAGATTATAGGTATCCAAGAAGGAGAAGAGAGAGACAAAGGGGGAGAAAACATATTTGAAGAAACAATAGATGAAACTTTTCCTAACCTAAGGAAGTAAACAGACAATCAAGCACAGACAGCTCCAAACAAGATAAGCCAGAAGAGGCCCACACCAAGATATATTATAATTAAATGTCCAAAATTAAAGATAAAGAGAGAATTCTAAAAGCAGCAAGCGAAAGGCCACCAGTGACATACAAAAGGAAAGCCCATAAGGCAATCAGGGGACTTCTCAGCCGAGACCCTACAGCTGAGAACAGAATGGCATGACGTATTTAAAGTGCTAAAAGGAAAAAACCTACAGCCAAGAATACTCTATCCATCGAGGTTGTCATTTAGAATGGAAGGAGAGATAAAGAGCTTCCCAGACAAGCAAAATTAAAGGAGTTTATCACCAAGAGACGGGTTCTACAAGAAATCATGAAAGCCTTATTTAAGAGGGAAAGCGATGACCACAAATAGGGATAAAAAATTATCAAAAAACAACAACAACAAAAACCAGGCAATAAAATCACTTGTAATAATAAAAATATAGTAAAGGGGATAGATCAACTACCTGTGAAGATAATATGAAGGTTAAAATCAAATGTACTAAAATCACCTGTTTCAATGACAAGAGGGTAATGGATAGACACACTAACCAAGAGACTACATATGATTTCAAAAACATAAAATGTGGGACGAGGAGAGTGAAAAAGTACAGCTTTTAGAAAGAAGTCAAGCTAAAGAATCTATCAACTCAATATAGACTGTTATATA
Source organism: Equus quagga (assembly GCF_021613505.1). NCBI lineage: Eukaryota > Metazoa > Chordata > Mammalia > Perissodactyla > Equidae > Equus > Equus quagga. The sequence goes on from NC_060274.1 coordinate 54,014,220, forward strand.
CATAGAATATTAAGTAGGATCCTCATGGTAATCACAAATCAGAAACCTATAATAAGTAAGCAAAAAAGTAAGACAAAAGAAATCAAACATATTACCAAAGATAGCCATTAAACCACAGGAGAAGAGAGCAAGAGAAAAAGAAAGGAACAGAGAAGAACTACTAAAACACCCAGGAAAAAAAAGTAACAAAATGACCATAAATGCATATTTATCAACAGCTACTTTAAACCTCAATGGACTAAATGCCCCAATCAAATGCCACAGGGTGGCCAATTGGATAAAAAAACAAGACCAATGTATATGCTGCATACAGGAGACACACTTCAGAACTAAAGTCACTCACAAACTGAAAGTGAAGGATGGAAAAAGATATTCCATGCAAATGGCAAAGAAAGCTGGGGTAGCAATACATATATCAGACAAAATAGACTTTAAAACAAAAACTGTAAGAAGAGACAAAGACAGGCACTACATAATGATAAAGGGAACAATCCAACAAGGAAATATATCACTTGTAAATAACTATGCACCCAACATAGGAGCACCTAAATATATATAGCAATTATTAACAGACATAAAAGGAGAAATAGACAGAAACACAATAATAGTAGGGGACTTTAACACGCCACTTACACCAATGGATAGATCATCCAAACAGAAGATCCATAAGGAAATACTGGCCTTAAAGGACACATTAGACCAGATGGACTTAGTAGATAGATACAGAACACTCCATCCAAAAACCACAGAATACACATTCTTTTCAAATGCACATGGAACATTCTCCAGGATTGATCACATATTAGGGCACAAAACAAGTCTCCATAAATTTAAGAATACCGAAATAATACCATGGATCTTTTCTGACCATGAAGGTATGAAAATAGAAATCAACTACAGGAAGAAAACCAGAAAAGCCACAAAAATGTGGAGATTAAACAAAATGCTACTGAATAACGATTGGGTCAATGAAGGAATCGAAGGAGAAATCAAAAAATTCCTGGAGACAAGTGAAAATGAGAATATGACATGCCAAAATCTGTGGGATACAGCAAAAGCAGTTCTAAGAGGGAAGTTTATAGCAGTTTAGGCTTACCTCAACAAAGAAGAAAAATCCCAAACAGATAACCTAAAAGCGCATCTAAAGTTACTGGGAAAAGACCAAAAAAAAAGCCCAAAATCAGCAGAAGGAAGTAATAAAAATAAGAGCAGAAATAAATGAAATAGAGACTAAAAATCAACAGAAAAAATGAATGGTTCTTTGAAAAGAGAAACAATATTGACAAACCCTTAGCTAGACTCACCAAGAAAAAAAGAGAGAAGGCTCAAATAAATAAAATCAGAAATGAAAGAGGAGAGATTACAACAGACACCTCAGAAATACAAAAGATAATAAGAGAATACTATGAAAGATTATATGCCAACAAATTGGATAATCTAGATGAAATGGATAAATTCTTAGAAACATACAACCTTCCAAAACTGGACCAAGAAGAAGTAGAGAATTTGAATAGACCGATCACTACTAAGGAGATCGAAACAGTAATTAAAAACCTCCCAAAGAATAAAAGTCCAGGACCAGATGGCTTCCCTGGTGAATTCTACCAAACATTCAAAGAAGACTTAATACCTATCCTTCTCAAACTCTTCCAAAAAATTGAAGAGGAAGGGAGGCTTCCTAACTCATTCTATGAAGCCAGCATTACTCTGATACCAAAACCAGACAAGGACAACACAAAAATGGAAAATTACAGGCCAATATCCCTGATGAACATTGATGCAAAAATTCTCAACAAAATACTAGCAAATCAAATACAACAATGCATTAAAAAGCTCATACATCATGATGAAGTGAGTTTCATTCCAGGGATGCAGGGATGGTTCAACATCCGAAAATCTATCAACGTGATACACCACATTAACAAAATGAAGTATCACCTCACTCCTGTCAGAATGGCTATAATTAACAAGACAGGAAACAACAAATGTTGGAGAGGATGTGGAGACGTGGAACCCTTGTCTACTGCTGGTGGGAATGCAAACTGGTGCAGCCACTATGGAAAGCACTATGGAGTGTCCTCAGAAAAATAAGAATAGATCTACCATATGATCCAGATGTCCCCCTTCTGGGTATTTATCCAAAGAACTTGAAAACACAAAGGCAGAAAGATACTCACACCCCTGTGTTCATCGCAGCATTATTCACAATAGCTAAGACTTGGAAGCAACCTAGGTGCCCATCAGTGGATGAATGGATAAAGAAGAGGTGGTATGTATACACAATGGAATACTACTCAGCCATAAGAAATTATGAAATCCGGCCAATTGTGACAACATGGATGGTCCTTGAGGGTATTATGCTGAGTGAAATTAGTCAGAGGGAGAAAGTCAAATATCGTATGATCTCACTTATAAGTAGAAGATAAAAACAACGACAAACAAACACATAGCAATGGAGATTGGATTGGTGGTTATTATAGGGAAAGGGGAGAGGGAAAAAGGAGTGATTAGGCTCACATGTGAGGGGATGGACTAAAATTAGTTTTTGGGTGGTGGACATGATGTAATCTACACAGAATTCGGAATATATTATGATGTACATCTGAAAGTTATATATTGTTATAGTCCAATGTTACTGCAATTAAAAAAATAATGACAAAAAATAAAAATAAAATATAAATAAAAAATGTAATATAAACAAATTATAAATTATGAAATATTAAAAAAATGTAAAAAAATTACTGATTTAATATCAAACATCTACAACCCTCTCCTTCTTCTCAAGGATCAATTTCTTCCAGGCAACAGCTGGAAGTGGTTTATTTAATTTCATTCCTGTTTTGTCCACAGGAAGCCTTTGTGTTGTACTTGACTCTGATGCTTGAGGTTCTGGCAGGGATCCTTTGCTGCTTGCCTTGCTGCTGGTTTCTACTGTAGCCCCTTCAGGGGTCTTCTTGACTCATGCATTGGTGGGTGGGTGTTGGTGCTGTGATGTGTCAGTGTGTCAAACACAATTCTTCTTACAGCCCTGTCCATTTATTCTCCATATCACCTCTCAGCTCCACAGGAGTGGATTAGACTTTAGTTAACGCAAGGGAATAATAACTTAGGAAGGTAAAATATACAGCTGTTCCTATAGTTCCAGTAGGAATGTACCGAGTAATTAAAGCCACAGAGAGGAGCCTGGTCTCTTAAGATTACATCCCATTTTCTAATCTAGTTTCCCTGATATCAAGTTTGTACACCCGAGAGTGAAAGATGCCTTTTTCTTCATATTTGCATGTTTAAGATCTCTACGGATGATTTAATCATTTCAATTCTTTTTTATAGGATTTTATTTTTGACTAGGAACATTTCCCCTCCCTCAAGTAGTGTATTTCCCCATATTTAAGTCATTACGTCTAGACCAGAGGTCAGAAAATGTCAGCCTATGGGTTATAAACAATGTGTAACTGTGTTTGGGGGATAAACACAATGTTCAGAAATATTTTGGAATTCATTGCCAAACAATTAAGTTTTGGAGATTTTACATAAAAAGTAAGATTCTCAGCTTCTCCTGATAAGGTGAAAAATTTGGAAACCCAGGCTTCAAATTTCTACATGGAAACAATTAGCAGATATTGTGGAGTCTTTCCACCCCTCAGAGAAAGAGTATAATGTTTGTTTTGTCATAGAATTGCTGTTCTCCATTGATTATATCCTGCCTGTTTTTAAAAGCATATCAGTTTTTTCTCTTTGGTTGGAGAAATGCTCCAGGTGGCATCAAATTATTAATCAAGACGCCAGCCAGCCCATGATTGTGATGAACTCTTCAGGTCCAATCCACATTGAAATCTGCCCACCAGCCAGAGTAATAATTTTGTCTGTTTGTTTTCCTTATTTCTGAAATGACATTTCCCGTGTGTTAATGAAATATGTCCAATTTTTGGACATAACACTTGTACATTTTTATACTTAAGTAATGATTCAGTCAGGCTTTTTATTTTTTTCAGGAAAATCAAGGACATTTTAGGCATTCTGAGAGGAAGAAGGCTTAGGGAGTCAAAATTGAGACTTCTACAGTGGGAAGCCCTGGAGAAATGAAAGTCAGGAAGACTCCTTTCGAGAAATCTGGGAGTACAGGAGTCACAAAGAAGCTAGAACTGATGGCTGGACTACCTACATGGGGGAATTCCCAGAAAGCTTGGCAAATCCCCAGGCAGCTACAAACTTATTCCTATGGCCTAGCATGCAAATGCTGTCAGAATACACTGTCTTCTCCTTCTTTGCATTCCAAATTTTGCATGAGTGCTTCTCATTATTGTATCTAAACCAGAAACCTGCAGGCAGGGGAGTCCAGCTTTCCCTCTTTATGGTATAGGGAATCGCCTAGAAGGGCACTAAGTATCAATGACTATCTGGCACAAAGTGGCTTGCTTTTAAAAGAAATCTAGTGGTTTGAGGGACACAAACAAAGGAAAACAGCAAGAAGATCCCAAGATAAAAGTATGAGAACCATTATTAGCTAATGAAGACTAGAAGTTCTATAGCAGGTATGGGCGGGTACCCCAGATTTCAGGAGTCTCACAATAAGAAGGGTGGAGAGATCAGGGGTGTCTGTCATCCTGCCTGAAAGAAGGGACTCCATCATTGGAGGGGAAGATTGGATCACAGTAAGGATTACAAAGGGATGTAAAATTGGATTTAGGGAATCAAAAATTGAACTAGGAATATGAGGATGAGAGATTATGGGTAAGGTGGGGCTGTAACACAGAAAGGATTCATGGGGTTAAGAGGAAAGGGACTCTGTAGAAGGAAGAAGAGAATTATGGGCTGAGAGTGTGCGGCAGCCAGGGAGTGACAGGGCTGGGGCTTTCTTAAGGTAGCAGTAGTTTAGGGAAGGGGCACAAAGGCAGTGTAGGGTGAGCGCTGACATCCACAGGCGACTGCAGGGAGGATTAAGTGAGGATTTCTAAGGGTTGACCCAGAGCTGGGAACTGGGAACAGATTTTGGGAGCATCCTTGTAAAGTGAGCTCAAGGTCTCCAAATGAGTAGAGGGAAAGGAGTAAATGGGCAGAGAAAAGTGTGTGTGTAGCATGAGTTTCCACCAGACCATTCTGTGTACGTTGTTTCCTGAGACGAGATGGTCAATGCCATGGGTTCAGTCAGTATTCAATGAGTGTCACCTAGACGTACAGTCCTTGTCACACCTAAGTTCTTCTGCACACCATGAGTAATACATGTCATGCACTCAGGGCAAGACTTGCCTGGGGAATAATAGTAGAACCAAGAAATGCACATGCACACACACACACCCCTCCCAAAAACAAATATTCATTCTCAGAGACAGTACAATTTAAAACCAGAAAGAATAAGAGAAATATGTTTTTTTAAGTGCCTCACAATGTGCAAGGCTCCTCTCTCTGGGGCAACGCTTCATTTTGGCAGTGAGGTCAGAAAAGTGTCAGTTCCTTTCCTTTATCAATGAGGTCAGAGTGAACCTCTCAGGCCTGTCCGTAATAAGAAAGGAGCTGAAAATTGAGATGTCGTTTGTCCACTCTCTCAGCTACAAAAAGGTGGGGCCAGAATTTTGACATTACTATTCAGACAGGTTAAATTGAAATCATGGCTTAGGATTCTCATTTTCCTCACTTCCTGACTGGTGGTTAGGGGAGGAGGAAGCAAAAAGGAATATTTTTAATCTACTTATTCTTTTGGTTACATTCGATTATAGCAATAATTCAAAGGATTTATACCTAGGATTATATTCCTAGGATTGCTTAAACAAATATATGTGGTATATCTGATACTTGATTTCTAATTTACATGCATCGAACAATTGCTAGTGTTCTATATGCTACTGCTCATAAATTACCTCACGTAGTCCATTCATTTGTTTCAGCAAGCAGTGATTGAATGTACTGTGTTCCAGGAATGTGCTAGGGGCTGAGGTTACAAAAACATGTCAGATATAGTGTTTGCCCTCAAGGAATATTTTAATAAGGGAAATAGGTATGTAACTAATAATTATAGTGTCATAAGTGCCAAGATTAACGTATGATTTAGAAGATATCGAATTACAGAGAAGAAGTATCTAAATAAGAGGAGAGATTTAAGGAAATTTTCCTGAAGAGATGAAATATTTCAGTTACACATAATAAATGAAGGGAATAATGGGAAAGGTATAGTACCAAAGTTCACAGATTTATTTAGTAATTAGAGGGATTAATGATTATTCAGGAAATTAAGGGTTGCTCTGATTTATCACTAAATTATAAAATAACTGTATTTTATTTGATATGGATTTAGTTAATCTTGATTATTAAAAAATGATATATTTAGTTTTTGTGGTAAGAATGCTAATTGTCCCTGAATGTATATTGTCTTTTTTCTTAGTAATGGAACCCCAATTTTTAGATTTGACACCTAGCATAAAGCTTGCCCTTAGGGCCAGGCTATGATTACAGTGTGGTGCATAGGATATAAACAGGAGAAACGACCTTAAAGAACAGCAAGATGTCCTTCTCCATCCCATCCCCTTTCCAGGAGGCAGGGATAGAGGCATGGTGGCCAGAGCTGGAGAAGCCTTCTTGGGCAGTGCAGCGAAAAACTGCAAGCTGAGATTAACAGAGAAAAACATAGGAACCCAGGTCCCTGACCCCACAGAAGACCACCCTACCTTTGAATTAGCTATTTTGAACTTCCCTTATTAGAGAGGGTAATAAATGTGTATATTGGAGTTTTTCTATTACTTGGAGCAAAATATTATAATACATGCAATTTTATTCTTACCCACTCATTTTAAAATATCGTTTGTAAAAAAACAACAAAAAAAAATCAAGTAGAATAACAGTTACCATTTATAGACCACGTCCCGTGGACCAACACTTCACCAGGGCATGAATCTCATCTCATCTAATCTGCATCTACATCTGCAAAGTAGCACTATTATTATGTGCTCTAGTTTACAGGAGAGAAGGCTCAAGGTCATAGAGTTAGTGAGGGGCAGAGTCAGGATTTGAACCAGGCAGTTTAAATCAAATGACTGGTTCTTCCTATCTAGGATGTTCTGCCTCCCTAACTAGATACAAATTTAGAAGAAAGACATTCATTTCTTCCTATAAATCATAAAGATCAGATTATGAAATTTAATATTTACTTAGTTTCCAAGATATATTTCCTATGTTTCTCACTAAGAGTGTAAAAGGTAATATATTTCAACATCAAAGGCATATGAAAATAATGAATCATATATATGTTATAGCAATTATGCACATAAAATAAAAATAGGAAGAGTCAAAATCTAATAGCAGACATAAACAGAAACATAAACATAAACTAAATAATGGTTTAAAAATTCTATTTTTAAATGAACAGATGTCCAATTTCATATAATTCTATCATTTCTGCAGAATTTCTTCAACTGATATAACACTTCTCTTATTATTAGGTTAGCAATCAGAGTAAGGAATTTTTCCTGAAAAGTATGGGTTGTCATCTAATTTCTGAGCTGGAATGGACCTTAGAGAAAACTTAATCAAATTTATCTAATTATTGATAAAGAAACTATTGCTCAGAGAACTAAGAAAACTAGACATTGTGGCAAATTTATTATAGATTTAGTTCTCCTAACGATCAATGTAGTAACAGTTCCAATACATCTCATTCATGAACAGCATCTTCTACTTCTATTTGACGGAAAAGTAGGCAACATGTTTAAGTGTGGAGACGCAACATACTTGAGGTAAAGTAGAGGATTAAAGGTCACTGTACAGAATGAGGGCTCCAAGTAATGTTTATTGTAGTCAATGTATCAGCTGATTGAGGGTCCTTAATCTGGAGATGGCTACTGTAGGTTTATGAACCACCTGAAATTGCATTGCTAAATGTTTACATATAAATTTTTCTAATGAATGAGTCCATAGCTTCTGTTAGATTTTCAAAGTGGTCAGTGATCTAAAAAGATTGTGAGCCAGCGCCCTCTTCGCGTGCCCTGCCTCTCCTTGGAAGTAGTGCTCCTTCTCACCGCCTAATGCAGTCTTCCATCCTTACAAAGTTTTTCTGGAGGACAGATGTTCATTTTAAGGAATCATGCCATAATTTGGAAAGAGACATGATTTAGGAGAAGGGAAACAGGAATGCCCATAAGTGCCCCAGGATAACTGTCCAATCCAGTAAAACAGTGAAAAATGATGTTTTATAGATGGCTTGGATAAAGCAGTTGAGGTGAGGAGGCAGTAGCTGTGAAGATACTGTGTGGTCCTGGCTCACATTGGCAATCCCAAGAATGTGGCAGTAAGAGGTGTGTGCCTTGAATCCCTTTCCCCCTTAACCTTTAGCAAAACAAAGTAAACTGGCTTTTAAATATCACACACTTTATGGAAATCCATTAAGAAGGCTCATCTGATTTCTTAGGTATTTCATCTGAACGTATTCTTTAGGTATAGTGATGGCTTTGGAGCAGTCTAAAAGTTACAAATGAAATAATCATTCTAGAGACTGTCAAAAACACCAGTCATGCCACACATCTCACACTCTTAACTAAGAACAATTCAGCACGGTTAGGGGCCTTCATCTAAAAAGAGTCTCAGTATAAAACAAACATGGTGAATGAATTCCCCTCCCTTCCTTGGAGAGGTCACATCCGAGGTTCACTAGCAGTGCAAGATGGGAAGGCTGGGCCTGTGCCCACCTGCTAAGAATTAAACAGAGAGCTGCAGTCTCTTGTGCAATCAGTGTCTGGTCTTTAATGGGAGGCCCTGAATTCATCACCAGTAACTCTGACATGCTCGTAAGCCATTTATTAATTTGTGTTAATTTGGGCATCATAGAATTTCTCTGTCTTAAAAATAAAAACTTTCCCCAAATGTGAGAAAATTCTCAACCACTATAAATGCATGCATTGCTTTGAGTAATCAAGTTAACCAAGCAGGTTTTATTTTGCTTTGCTCAGCATGGTGCTTAGTATCCAAAGACCCCCACATGTTGCAACAATAAAGTTACTGCTTATCAACCAGATCAAGTAGACAGCCAACAAATGCTGCCATGAGATATTTCAGGATGGATTACAATCTTCTCCTTGGTAAACCATCAGAGTGTGTCTAGTTAGTAGCATTCAGTAATGTTCAGGTTAACAAACTCACGGAGAAACACACTCAGAAATAAACACCACCCACCACAAAACAAACAAATACAGGGAAGAAAGCCTATGTGTGGAGAAATATCTTCCAAAACCAACAAACTAATTGTGAAAGTACACATTTTCTACAAAGGGAAAAATACTTACACTCTTTTTTGAAGGATGAATAATTCTAGACAATACCATGTTTTTTATTAAAATCTAACCTTACAAGTAACACTGGGCTATTCTTAGGGATGGATGGGCATTCATCACCCTTCTCTTTGATGGAAAGTGTTGATACATTTTTGGTGGTAGCTTAGCTACATCGTTCTTTCACTCCTTCAAAAGTTTTAGATGAAGACCATTTGAACTTTATGATTTATGGCCACTTAGTTTCTCATATTTTTTCAATCAGGTCTTTGTTTTGATTTCCCTGACAGTTCTTCAACTTCCTTCTCTGTACAAAGTAACTCCAGGATAGATGCTTCTTCATCATCCTGGAAAGAAGGCCAGCACAAAACATCCATTCAATTCCTCCGCGTTGTGTGTAATCTCTTTGGATTGCTTCATTCCCAATACAGTAGTCTAAGAGACCAGGTCAATCTCTAGCGGATTTTGCATTTCTGATATATTTATTTCAAAGGGATTGTTTTATTGTGCATTTGGGAATGACTTTGATTTTGTTTGTTTGTTTGTTTTAAACATTATCCCTGAAAGTCAGTATCGTTGGCTTTTATCACTTGTCTTTCATCCTTCCCAAACTAAAACATCTTGCCTTCATCTTATTTTACTTTTCTCGGTGTTCATGAATCTCCAAGAGTGCATCCTTCAGCAGGTTATATGCTATTTCTGTGGATTTTAATTTCCTACCTTTTCTTTTAAGAACTTTTCAGGCTAATCTCTTCTTTTCTTTCTTAAACTTTTCTTCTGGAAAATTTGAATAACCACATGTGTTCCTTGGGTATAATGTTCTCTGTGAAAAGGTCAAACTTGATTATGTCATTGCTACTGCTAATTTTTAATTTCTTGTCTTTTACTCTTAGACCAATGAATCAGAAGTGATAGAAGCTATACCAACACTAAGTACCCAAATACTGTTTTATTTTTTTAAAAAAAGAAATCCTTATTATCCAAAAGTGAGATAAACTTCGACTTACATTTTTAACAATGTACAAATCTCAATAATGTGCCACTTGTGTCAAAATAGCAAGAATAACAAATTTCCCTGTCTATCAACCCTGTGCCACCTCCCCCACGCTCTGCATAACAGGCCTCTGCAGTAATGCAAAGCTTATGTCCTATATTTCAATATGATAAATCAATCACATTGAAACATAGGTTTCTTATTAACATATGAACATCACTTTTTGGTAATCTACTAACACTTATGTATAGTAATCATAGTTTATCCTTCTTTATATAAATGAAACAATGTGTTTCTCTCACTTTTCTAACCATTTCAATATAACGTCTAGTGGCAGACAAACCAAACTGAGCAGAGGTGAACCTATCTTACTCATTCCAGACTGAATACATCTAACCAAAGTTTTGTATTACCACAGATTATCTTTTGCAAGAAACCATGGAAGACTTGCTGAATTCCTAGTACAACAGAAAATCATACAAATCTTTCAGCAAAATCTAAAGACGACTTTGTAAAAAACAAAATCATAAATCCAATATATACTTTGCTGTTACTAGGGAAATTTTGTCTAAACTTGAATCTCAGAACCCCTTATAATGAACTATTTCTCTTACACGGATCATTCAAATCTCCAGATCCCTTGCAGACTTCATTATGAATCTTTCCCAAGAACCCGCCTGCAGTATACAGAAAGTACACCTGGATTTGTATTCATCTGGTAATATTTGCACCTAAATTCAAATTCAGAGTATCCCATACTTGGAAGAAATTCAGGCCTTTTATCAAATAAACAGGATTTAGATAAATGTTCTGAGTTGAATTGTGTCCCTCCAAAATTCATAAGTTGAAGTCTTAATTCCTGATATTTCAAAATGTGTCTTTATTTGGAAACAGGATTGCTGCAGATGTAATTAGCTAAGATGAGGTCATGCTAGAGTTGCATCAGCCCCTAATCCAGTGTGACTGAAATCCTTATAAAAAGGGAAAATTTGGACACAGAGTCACACACACGGGGAGGATGTCATGTGAAGGCTGGAGTTATGCTGTCACAAGCCAAGGAATTATCAGAAGCTAGGAGAGAGGCCTGGAACAGATCCTGCCCTGGTGCCTGCAGAGGGAGCACGGCCCTGCCGACATTTCCAGCCTCCAGAACTGTGAAACAATGACAATAAATTTCTGTTATTTAAGCCGCTCAGTTCGTGATACTCTATTATGGCCTTCTCAGCAAATTAAGGCATAAAATTCAGGAACGTTCATCAATATCAAAGAATGAATCAGGTAAATGTGGTTGGTGGACAGAGAGAAGAGAAATTTACAGGAAAATTTTGAAGGATTATAGTTTTTAAATTGAAGTATGACGTTTCCCCTAATATTTGGTCATCACCTTGCTCCTCAGTATCCTCATAGCATTTATTACACATCTAAGTTAATGGCGCCTCATCACACTCTGAATGATCATTTGTCTGCAGATCCATCTCTTTCTTAAGCCTGAGATCTGAGAAGGCGAGGAGCATAAACAGCTTCTTCATCTCAGAATCCAATAATGATGCAAGACACAAAGCACATATTCATAAGATGTCTTCAAAAAATGATGAAACTAGATTTGCCACATTTTAGAATTTTAACCAGGTTGCTCTGTCAAGTAAAGTTTTCACTCAAAATAATTATTGGTCCTTAACCAAGACACATGAAACAGTTCAACAGACTGGACTCTCACCATATCTTTTCTCAATGCCATGACTAAAAGGGAGATGCACTGCCTTTTTTAAAGGGTCCTTAGAGACCAAATATACTGATGATAAAGTAGACTGAAAAGTAAGAGTAAAAAGACAGAAAACAGTCCTTGGCCTCTGAACTAGACTTCTATTTGTAGATTTATTGTTCTGCGTTAAGAGAAGGTATAAAAATATTGCCATGTGTTAATCTCTATTGTAGCCCCAGATTGTTCTGCCTGACCAAGGATGGAAGTGTGCAAGCTGAAACACACATCTTAATGTGAACCAGACTTGGTGTGGGATTCGCCACAGTACCCTGCCAGGTATTCAAGCCTTCCAGGTACTCTGCTGTCTTTTGATGATCTGCCTATAAATTCTTTCAGTCTCTGAGACTGAGCCCAAGTTTCTCCTCCCCCTCCTCCTCCCTTTGACATCCACTGTGTTTCATCTGCGTTGTGCAATCTGACGCAAGCTACTATGGTTTAGTCTCAGTTTCTTATTTAGCATCTGTTTCACTGTATAACCCTGATTTTTGTGTTTCCAAGTACAGCCTGGTAATTTGACTCCTGTTCCTGACAGATAATTCAGTTTTATTTTTCTGACTCCGGATCTTAACCTATCTCCAGTTATCCGAGACATAGCAGTTAACTATGAGTGTAGAAGCACAGATTCCTGACCTCTGTCCCCAGGCCCTCCCTGCATTTCATCCAGGAAGATGTGTTTCCCCAGTTAACTGTGCTATTCACATGAACTGCTATTGGCAGGTTCCTATATATCAACCAAGTGGGAAGAAATAAAGCATTTATAAACACAATATTTCTTGATCTCAGTTTATAACATATTGGGTATATTCATAGAGTAGAGCTGAATAAGTTTTTGTACAGAAACTATTTCTTGTAGATTCTTAGAGATTTTTAGCAATTTTCCATAGGATTAAAGTTATTTAGAAAAATCTGCATATTTTGCTTTCACTGTCATTATTTTATATCATCTCAAAAATATTTGATATAGCTACATTGGAGATGAAAAGTGGAAGGAGTCTAGATTAAATGCAATTCAGAGTTGTATTTTGTTGGGGTAATAAAATGTTTTTGAAGTGTATTTGTTGGTGGTGATCATTTTGTAATGTATTTAAGTCTTGAATCATTATGTTGCACACCTGAAACTAACATAAAATTGTATGTCAACTATACTTCAATTTAAAAAAATAATAATAAAGTGTATTTGTTGTTAAGATGTAAAGCCAGTATATTTTCTATTCTACCTCCCTCCACCTAAAACAAAAAGAAAACCAAAAATCGTGAATTTCCAGCTGATCTTGGAAAAAAACAAAAGATCTGGCAACACTGTGTTTACATTTTCACATGGCTGGAATTCAGCCCTGGTGTGATTTCTCTAGTATTCCACAGTCCTCACCACTCCCTATTATTCCCATCAACTTCATTTAACTCATCAGAGATAGCTGTTGACTCCTGGATAAATTTAAATAACCTGTAATAAACATGGTATTTTGATGTGTCTTGCAAATTTTTATGCCCAAAATCCTACATCCTATTGGAAAAATTTTTTCACTAGTAGAATTGAGCTTATTGTCAAGTATAACTTCCACATGACCCTAGCTGCTCAGTACAGTTACACATGTCCCAGGTTGTGGGCTTTCCTAAGGGCAGAACTTTGACCCTGTGGATATAGGCTCTTTGTTCAATAAAGAAAACCATGAATTACATTGTACTGTTTGGTACCAAAAATGCTTTGATTCTTTAAAGGGTATTTATTACAAAGAAAAGCAGGGTGAGAGTCCTCTGACAGACATGAAGCATTATACGAAAACCTCAAGTATCTGTGGCTTACTGGCATAAAACCATTGGTAGAAAATGTTTCAGATCTGATCCACTTCACCTTTCTGGATCTGACTTCTAGCTTTTCCACTTTATGTATGTGTTGATGAATCTCAATCTCCATGGCCCTCAATTTCTTAATTTGTCACATTATCTCTAAAGTTCCATATATGATCTCTAAAGACTCACTGAGATCTTTAAAAAACTTCAGTAAGTCTCCATAATTAGCACATTAGAAATTTTGGGCCACAACTCAAATATTTACAATAGACAGACTTTGTAAAATAACTGAAAATTGTTGAATCCACTGTTGTTTCATAGGTGGAATATTGAATTATTTTTTATAATAACTACATATTCATGAGAATATGTTCAATTTCACCATAGTATCCTTATTCCAATTATCTAAAGTTTTAAATTTATTAAAATGCAATATAGCTGTCTGACACCTCACTTATATGTGAATCTAAAAAAAAAAAAAAACCTGTCAAATTCATAGAAACAGAGAGTAGAGAAGTGGTTGCCAGGGGCTGGGGGTAATAGAGAGAGGTTGGTTAAAGGCTACAAACTTTCAATTATAAGGTGAATAAGGTCTGAGGATCTAACATAAAATGTGGTGACTATAGTTGATAATACTCTATTGTACAACTGAAACTTGCAAAGAGAACAGAACATAAATGTTCTCATTAAAATAGAAGGTGGGGGCGAGACAAATATGTGAGTTGATGGATATGTTAATGAACCCAATGGGTAGAATCCTTTCACAATGTATATGTATATCAAATCACCGCGTTGTACTCTCTAAATATTTTGCATTTTACAGTTATACTTGGATAAAGCTGAAAAAAAAATAGTACCCCTCCAACCTTAGGTAATTTAAGTCTGAAAGGAAAATTTATATCCACCAAGATGGACAAACTGCACTTCCTCCTGTGACCCTAACTTGGCTGATGTTATCACATCTTCCCGGTATGATAAACTTGAATCTTGGAGTTAGTTTAGCATCCTCTCCCTCCCTGACCCTGAGACACCTAACCAGTAGTGTGATTTGGATATTACCCATACCTGGTCCTGCCCAACCTTGTGCAGTTTCCTAACCAGCCACATGACCAAGACTTGTCCCCTGAAAACTCTGCCTCAGTGCCTTCAGAGTAGTATTTCTGCAACATGTGTATTTCTTTCTCCTTTATAAAACCATTGTTGTCTTTCTCATCAGCAGCATGAAGGCAGTATATCATCATTGCTAAAAGCATAGGACTTAGCAAAAGTAGCAAGCCAGGGCTTCTATTACTGCTCTAGCAATTGATAGCTATGTAGTCACAGGCAGCAACTGAGTATGCCCTAAAGGTAGGGTCTGTTTGGAGTATCACTTTGGGGAAAAGACGATATACTTTACAGTCATCACCAGAGAAGGCAAAATTAGAACCTACTGATGGATATAATTGGTACATGCATTTTCAGTGCATTACAGTGAAGAATCCTCACACAAGCAACCTCAAAATGAAATTTAATGTTTTATGAAAAGTGATTTCTCCATCTCTAAATATATTGAAGTAGAGAAAAAATAACCAAAAATTAAAAAGAAATTCAAATATCAGATAAGAAAGAAGAGAAGTTGCATGAAGAAATAATGAAGGATGTTTCCAGTCTGAGATTTTCAGATTCTGGGGTTTGAGTTTAACTGAGTTGACTCAAATTAAATTCTAGTTCAAGTATATTTTATATTTGAATTTCAGGACTATTTTCCTTTGTAGAACCAAAATTCTGTTCTTTATCACACAGGTATACGTTATAAAATAGTTCTCTTGAGCTTAAAATTATTATATTTAGAGATATATGAGTATATTTAACTCTATGCTGGGTGTTTTGAGGAAATTTAAATACATTTTTTGGGAATCTATTCATTCACAGACACACACACGCGCAACAGATTATGTGATAATTCTGCCCTAATATCTGCTGGTCTGTTTTCTTCCGTTGTCCCCAAATACTGACAAATTCAAAAGGGTCATTTTCTACTTTGAAATGGGTAGATTATTTATCAAAAGAATTGAACTATTAATCTTAAAATTTCTATGATTTAGATATTTATAGGAGTTTTATTTTGAAATAATATTTTTTTCTGAATGTATTTTTTTTTTTTTTGAGGAAGATTAGCCCTGAGCTAACTGCTGCCAATCCTCCTCTTTTCACTGAGGAAGACTGGTCCTGAGCTAACATCCATGCCCATCTTCCTGTACTTTATATGTGGGACACCTACCACAGCATGGTGTGCCAAGCGGTGCCATGTCCTCACCTGGGATCTGAACCAGCAAACTCCAGGCCGCCAAAGTAGAATGTGCGCACTTAACCGCTGTTCCACTGGGCCAGCCTCTTCTGAATGTATTTTAACTAATCCCTTTACTGCCCTTGAGAGATTTTTTGCAAGTAATTCCTTTGTTTCGTTTTTTTTTTAAAGATTGGCACCTGAGCTAACATTTGTTGCCAATCTTTTTTTTTCTTCTTCTTCCCAAAGCCCCCAAGTACATAGTTGTATATTCTAGTTGTAGGTCCTTCTGGTTGTGGCATGTGGGACACAACCTCAGCATGGCCTGATGAGCAGTGCCATGTTCACGCCCAGGACCGGCGAAACTTAACCCCTCAGCCACGGGGAGACCCCTCCTTTGTTTCTTGTAAGCCTGGATGTAAAGAGACAAATTACTGCAAACTCTGGTGGCCTTTTTAATGATGTCAGTATCTGTCTGTGGGATTAAGCTGAGACCACCAACCAATTTCCTATGAGCCATCAAGCAACATCGTGTGTTAACAATTTTCAGTCTCTTTTTATCTTGTTTGGATTCAAAATGGTAACCTAGAGGTGAATGATCTGATTTTGAAAAAGCAACTCCCCTGGGCCAACCAACTTCTTAAATTTTCTGAATTTAAGTTAATTATATAGTTTGAGTTTAACGGAATTATCAACATGATCACCTTCATTTCAAAATAACACTTCCCCTGTTCATATTAGAATCAATCTTTTAATGTTTACCTGGGTTATAAAGAGGACATGTGTTATGTTTAATGTTCTTTATTATTCGATTTAGGAATGAAGGCATGTTTTAGGATTTAATGAGGGTAATTTTTTTTCAGGGTAAAAACCATTTTGTTATGTTCTCTTGGAGTTTCCATATGAAATTTGCTCACTGGTTAAATATTTATTTCATTGCAGCATTACTTTCTGATCTGAGTTTTATTATACTTTTATTTCAGTAACTTATTCATAAAATGAAGGGAAGTTTTTAGTATTAAATAGTTGAATATATTGACTATTGTATCTTCTAACACATGTAAACATACTATTAGTTTAAAGTGAAGAGCTCTTTATTCTAAACCTTCATAAATGAGTAACCTTTGGAACTTAGATTCTAAAAAGTGAGGATCAGTTTATGACTATATTACTGGTTTTATATTTCACATATTATTGGCTTTTTTGTGAAGGCTTATTGGCTGCAGTTGAACTTGATGAGTTTTAGTCACTTTTGGTGTCACATTTTGTTTCTTGTGGTTGCCTTCTTTTGTCATTTTAAAATTTATTTATGGCAAAACTGAGAAAAGTTTAGATGAAATATTAATGGAATATGAACTAAAAGTGATAAAGCTGAGCGATAACATAGAGCACTTTTGATATTTTCTTCTTTTTCAGGGAATAGCAGATGTAGTAATTCATTAAGAAGATATGCATTTCAAAAAGAAGTAATGAATAGGCTATTTGATTTTTGATAATCCAATTAATAAAGAGGAGCGAAATACATGAACATATCTGAAAAATATTTTTATTGGAAATTAGATAGAAAATATACTGGTGAAGATACTATTAAACACATAAAGCTCTAAACAAGGACATCCATTACTGCTTCATCATTGAATAAATATATTGCGAACTGAAATAAAGATTTCTATTTTAATAATAAAAATTATAATCAGCTATGATCAATTGTGATAATTCTATTTATGATGAAGGTATCTTTATAGACTTGAAGCTTTAAAATATTTATATTTTGTTGTATTTTTTTCTCTTCAAGAAATCCTTTAACACCCAATGTTATATTATTGTTTTGTCTTTTCTTTTCCTTACAGAAGGATCTCAAGGTTATTTATGCTTCAGGCTTCACAAAACTTGGATCCCCTCCTTGGTTCAAAGTAATACTATTGAAGGAAATATTTAAAATCCACCAGATTTGCTAGGCATTTCTATAGTCATAGACATCTTCCACTCTGTCTTGGCAAGACCTCTCTTGAAACCTAGGTTTACACTCTAAAATTTACTCCATATTTTTATAGATCTATCTGACTAAATCGTTATGCCATAAATTAAAGATATATATTTGAGAGAGGTAATATTTCAGAATATTCTAGAGATCTTTCTAAAAAGTGATTTCAGTATTTTAAATAAAGATTTTTTTCTTAATTTAATTTCAGTCGTGGAGTATTATTGTCAATATTTGATTCAACAAATTAATATGAGACAGGAAATTTCCTCCCTTATCAAAGCCAAATTTAACTTTGAATTTATTTACAAGATATGGAACCACTAATCTCCTTTAAAGAGTTCAAGTCAGCTAGTATCCTTTGTCCTACTCGATCAGATTTTTAAAAATTGGCAAATTCATCACTACTTTAGACAAGCTTTGAAATTGCAGAGAAATAGAAATATGGAAATATGCTGCTATCAATTACTTTGTTCTCTGTGGAATAATTATTTTAAACTTTATGGAATATTTTTAAATGTTATGAATTGCATAAAAGATGCATACTTCATAAGTGGTTTTAGAATCCTATAATTCACCTTGGCTTCCAATTGGTATAAATTTTAAAACTTACTTACCTATCCAGTTTATTGACCATATTAAATTGGTGATTTAATTTTCTTTTATGCATACGTTGAATTGCTTTTATTTTTTCTTAGCACCTATATTACATTTCTCTAATTCAAATCTGAAAAATAATTATGAAATTAAATACTTACATTGTGCCTAATATGTCATTCCCTATTCTCACCACTTAACATGTTTTAATCTGTCAACAGCACTATTATTTAAGTGCCAATATTATAATCATTTTACAGTTGAAAACAATAAGGCAACATAGCTTGCTGAAAGTCATGTACACAGTAAACAGTATAGCAAAGAATTTTTACACAGGCAATATATTTCTGGAATCCATGCCATTAACCAACTTCACATACTCAAAAATAATTATTTTTCAAGAAAGTTTCATGTCAAATTCTATTTTCATATATATATATATATGTATGTCTAACCCTAAACTCTTGATAAATAGTTAAAAATATTGGTTTTAGAGTCAAAGTCCAATTTGGAAAAAATCCATTCCAACTAGCACCCTCATTTTTTCCTCTCAAAATGCTAAAATGGGCACATGTATTTTTCTACTAGTTGGGAAATAAATGAACCCAAAGACAAACAAAAAGTCATAGTTTAAGAAAGATTTAACAGTTGGCAGATTTTAAGATTTACTTGTGAATCTTGTCATGAATCACAGTAAATAAGTATGACAAATACCAAGAACTTGAGCAGAAAATGTTTCCAGAGTTTACGTGTTTTTCCAACACCTACAACTCAAGCTTCTCTGAGATTTATAAAATGGAAATATGACATAAAGAGTGACTGATGAATGGAATGTCCATGTAGTGTAAACTACAGTGTATTTGTGACTGTTTTTTCCAAGTTCATCACCTTTAATGTGATTAACCAATAGTTTGAAAGTACCCTGCTCAATTCTTGTCACGATACAATTTCCCTCTTTTGGGAATGAATGAACTGTGGGTGTCATTCCACACCATTATATAAATCCTTTGCTGTATTTTTACTTGTCATTCTTAGACAGTGTAATTTAACATGTGATGTTGATGGTTCTTCTTTTTCCTTTTCCTCCATAAGACTAAACTTAGAAGATGAAACTAAGAGACCACAGTTTTCTCAATACATATTTACTCTTACAACTAATGAGGAAACGGTCTTTTCATATTCTCTGCAACCTAGCTAAGAAATAAAATAAAAAACTAGATAATTAAGAAGAAAATGTTAAAATTAGATTTATCAAAGATAAAATGAATAAGTAAAGGAAGAATATTTAGTTAATGAACTGGCGAGAGGGAAACTAGAAGAGATACTGGAAGTTTCAGATAAAAGCAAGGAAAACAAAATGGTAAGGCAGAAGGCAAAATAATTATGTTTATGTTTACATTAAATGGGAAAAGAATGACCTCAATAATATAGTTGAAATTGGGGAGGAGATGAATAGCTTTAATGATTAATAACAAAAACAAAAAATATAACATCTCAATGGGCAATATAGAGGGGGAAATGAAACTAATATGTTATGCTCCAGTTGTTCTTTATTTTAAAAAAATAGCTATTGTAGTCCTACTATATTCTACATTGTATTCTAGACTCTAGGAATAAAATGGGAAAATAAAACAAAGTCTGTTACCACAGGAGCTTATATTTTTTGTAGTAAGAAAGGCAATAAGCAAATAAACAAATAGAAAATCAAATGATGTCATTTAATGACTAGTACTTTGGGGAAATTGAAATAGGGTAAGAAGACACAAGTGATTTGCAGAGGATTTTAAGAGCAGGGAGTGTTGGCAGCTAATTTGCAGTTATGGTCTAGGGAGGCCTTTCTGAAGATGTGATATTTGAGCAGAGAGTAAAATGATGACAAACAGAAGATCTTGGGGAGGAAATTTCCATCAAAGGGAATGTCTCAACTTGGACCTAGGTTCTGAAATTTCAAATTAGGTAAGGCTCAAAAAGAATTGCATTTAGGTTTATCATAGACCTCATCATCCAGAGGATTAAACAATATTCTGACCGTGTTACAGAGCCACAGAATCAGAGGAATAATGTCACATAACCATCAGTTGAAGAAAACAAGTATAAGAGGCTGAAGATCATGAAGCAAATTCTTAACCTTAAATATAATGTTGGAGATTGACAATTTAGATAAATTCCCTAGATTTTTATTTGGTCAGATTCCAGGCAGTGGTACCTTTAAATAAAAAACAAAATAAACCTGGTAAATTGTATTTGCCATATTTTGAAAGGACTCAAGATGCTCCACCTCTTCTATATTGAATAATAGTAAGGGAAATTGCTTCTAACTTAGAGGAATTGACCAACAAATAAAAGTACACTGATATGTGCCAACTGCAATGATACCAACTATCACAGATTATTAGGAAAGCACATAGCAGGGGTTCCCCACCTACTCCAAGGAGGGTTCAGTGAAGGCATCATTGAGAAAGTGCTATTTGATCACTGAAGGGTTGCTGCAGTTTTCAGGCAAAACGTGAGGAGGATGGATAGGAGAATTAGGGCTGAAGAGCAGAGAAATGACTAGGGAAGCACTGAGGTGAGAAATTTTTTGATTAGCTGTCAGGACTCATGGAAAGGGACAAATCAATGACAACTCTCAGAATATGAGTATGGTGGCTATTAATTTAGATAGCCCTGAAAGGACTAGAGAAACATTGAGAAAACAAGGTGGGAAATGAGTTGGGCATGCCACCCTAGGCTTGTTCCGTTAATGTTAGATTTAATTATCTGGTAGATCAGTAAGGGACGCAGGGGAGAAGGAGTTAATGTACATGCCCCATCTCTTCTGAGTTGCTATTTAGCTGTATCGCTTTGTACACTCATAGGTTTTAAAGCTGTTACTTTCTCATATTTTCTCTCTCTTGATATTTACTCAGTGATATTAATTATAATTTCACATGAGACTAAGAAATAATGGACTAAAATTATACATTTTGTAAGAAAAGATACCCAGTGGCAATTGAATATAGAAACCTGAAAATCAGGGAGATTTTGGGAGTCATCAGCATACAGGCCAGTGATGAAATTGTGTGTGTGGATGAAATAACATACAGAGAGTATAAAGAGTAATGAAAGCAATTAACTCAGAGAAAGGGACCCTCAAAGAAGACTAAGAAGCAATAGTGACAGAAGGATAAGGAAAATCGTAAATTCAATAATCTAATCAATGAGTAAAACCCAAATGCTCTAAATGCTAATATTTTCTGTTTCTAGTAATACTTGAGGATCTTGAAAATGATTTTACTACTTTTTAATTATAAGTTATTAAAAAATTATGTAAATATTTACATAGAAATCCTTTCTTTGCTTGTGTTTGTAAGGACACTTTTGGTTATAAGTGAAAAAAAGTCAATCAATACTAGAATATATTGGCTCAGAAATACAAAAAAATCCAGAGATCATTTAGGCATAGCTGGATCCAGGAACGTAAATAATATAATCAAATATTATATATTATGACCCCCCTTTTTTTTTTATTTTAAGGAAGATTAGCCTTGAGCTAACATCTGCCGCCAACCCTCCTCTTTGTGCTGAGGAAGATTGGCCCTGAGCTAACATCTGTGCCCATCTTCCTCTATTTAACACGTAGGACACCTGCCACAGCATGGCTTGATAAGTGGTGCATAAGTCCACACCTGGGATCCCAAGCAGTGAACCCCGGGCCACCGAAGCGGAGTGTGATAACTTAACTGCTGCGCCACCAGGACGGTTGCAATATGCCTCTTTTTTGTGTCTTCTCTCTGCTCACTTTTAGTCTATGACGGCTTCATGCTCAAGAAGTTTGTCTCACTGCCATCATCAGATATAGTTTGGATTATACTTATACCCAACAATGTCAGAGGAAAGTGCATAGCATCCCTTTCCTAAGATTTATATCAACATTTAAAAAGAAAATTGAGCAGATCTTTTTCTTTCATATACACCATGAAATTGAGGAAGTGAAGCCAGGTGATTATCGGCTCCACCAGATAGGAGAAGGAACTGCCTTTTTAAAACGAAAAAGATTCAAATGAAAGAATGCCCGAAGATAAAAATAATAGATATCTATTACACTTATGATGCATATTTTAGGTAAAAGGCTCAAACATCAACATCTGAAAGATTTTGTGACCTACCAAAGTATGTGTTTTTCATATAAGAAAGTAAAGTGTCCTTTCCTTCCTTATTATTGCTTGGAATAGTTCATAGTCCAAATCAAAATAATAAACGACTCCTATATGTTTCATCACCAGATATGCATAGAACTTAAGAGCTCTAATGAAGGATTGGAATTGCTCTGTTTTGAATTTGTTAACTATTTGTTTAACCTGCACTGTCAGAAGTACTATAGATCCATCTTGGATAATTGAGTGTGCTTTTTTCTTTTGCTTGATACCCTTGAATGTCACTAGGGACTATCTTTTCTCCATAAATGGCTAATTTTTCTTAAATTATACAGTTAGATTGAAAGAAGTGGAAATAGCATAAAATATCAGGAAATCTACCCAGGAAGGAAAGCCAAAGATAACACATCTGAAAAAGTAAGGAATAGAACCATTATGCCAGTGGAATATCAATTTTACACATAAATAATCATAATGTTGATTGACTATTTCTAAAGCATTTTTTACATAAGCATATGAAAGCAATGTTAAATCTCATTCTTTTTTCTGAAAGCTATCTATGATTTAAGAGAAGATTTACATATTTCACACAAAAACAATCTTACTCCTGCATTCGTTCATCACTCAACAGATATTTGATGAACACCTACATATGCCAACAACTGATCTTGATTTTGCAGATAAAGTGCCTACCTCATTGACTGTACATGACAAATAAAGAGTTAAAAAATTATCGTTTGGATATAGGATACAAAGTAAAGAGGAACTGAGAATGACCTCTAGGCCTTTGACCTAACTCAGTGAGTGAACAGTGGTGCCATTCACTGAGATGAAGAAGAGCAGATTGGGGTGACATGTGTGTGTGTGGGGGGAGGGGCGTAGTTCTACTTTGGACATAGTTTGACATTCCTGCTATACAGCCAACAGAAGCATCAAGTAGTCAGTTTGATATAGGGGCCTGGCATCAAGAAAGAAGTTAAGGCTGGGGATATACATTTAGAAGTCAAATAAAGATAGATAGTATTTAAAGTCATGAGATTGGATGAGGTTCTGTAGGGAGTGTGCAAAGATAGAGAAGAAGAAATGGTCAAGGCTGAGCTTTGAGGCCCCTGATAATTTAGAGATGTGGAAAAGAAGGAGAAGTCAGCTACAAAGATTATGAAAAAGTAGCTAGTGAAGTAAGAATACAATTTAGGGGCCAATTCGAGAAAGAATTTCAAAATGGATGCAAGTGAATTAATAGTTGCTGAGAAGTCAAGTAAGATGAGGACTGAGAATTTGGCAATTATGTGATTATTAGTAATCTGAGAAAGATAAGTTTCAGTGCAATTATTAAGATAAAGAAAGAATGAAAGCTGAGGAAATACAGAATGAATTGATAATTGCTTCAAAGAGTGTTTCTACAAAGAGAAGTAAAATAAGGTGGTTACTAGAGAATGTGGGTTCCAGGGAAAGTTTTTCAAAACATGATTGTATGCTGATGGGAATAATCCAGGAAAGGGTGAAAATTTGATTGTGCAGCAGAAACAAAATGGAGACATTAGAAAACAAAGCTTTGAGGAGTTTAATGACAAGATCTAGCAAAGCTGTGGAGGGATTAGTTTTCAATATCAGCAGTGATGTTTCATACGTAGGAACAGGAAGGAAGAACTGATATGTAAGTATAGACACAAGTGGTTTGTGGATTTTCTTCTTTTTTATCAGTGACATTTATAAGGAAGGACATTAGTGAGACTGAAGAGTGGAGAAAGTTGTTGACAATTTGAAGAGAGAGGAGAAGGTGTGAAGTAGTTCAGGAGACTAGAAGGGTAATGCTGGGGCCCAGGAAGGGCCAAACCCACAAAGAAAGTGCAGAGAAGATGAGAGTGTTAATTCGTGATCTCTTCAAACAACAACCATAAGGCATGATCCTGACTCTATCCAATAAACAACTGAGATATGGCTGCAGCACGTTCTATGTCTTACAATGGGGTGTATGTTCTTGATTCAATAGTGAGATGGGGTAGAAAGTTTTGCAAGTTGTAGCAAATACTTGGAGAGAGAGAGTACAGATAACAAGGCATTCCCTGTGTTTTCACCAGAGCAGTGTTTGTAATAATGCAATATTGGAAGGAGAATAAATATTATCAATTAGTATATAGATTTTTTCAATGTAGCAAAGTAATATGATGAAAGAACTAGAGTTGCATAGATGGAAAGACATTTGATCTTACTGATAAAGAAATGCAAATTACAACAATAATAAGATACCATTTCATACCTTGAAATTTGTTAAATATAAAAATACCACAATACCAAGTTTTGCAAGAGTTTGAGATGACTCTCCTTCTTTGCTAATAGAGAAAAATAAGCACAATAACTTTGGAGACCACTTTGGCAATAACGTGTAAAATTGAAAGTGTTCAAATCCTGTAATACAGAAATCTTACTTATAGGAATGTGCCTTAGAGAAACTCTTGTCAGCTTCACTAGATGTACACAGCTAAGTACAAAAAGAAAAACCTTCAAATGCATATTAATAGGAAAATTGATATTTTGTGGCAGTGTTATAAGTTAGAGTGCTCTGGAGAGATCAAAATGAATGAACAAACTTTATGGACCAACATGGAGTGTAACAAGAGGGAAGATAAAAATGTGAGTACAGGGGGACGATTTGGTTTGTAGATTTGACAGTGGGAAAATGGCACTTCTGTCTTTTTACTTTATTCTCTCAGTGAATTAAAAGGTGAGATTGGAAGCTGAAATAGAGTGGAGAAAGGAGAGGAATCTGGTGGTTTGATAGAGAGGAAAGCTGTGAAGTAGTCTTCAGAAAAGAAAATTCACTAGAGAAATCTAGTATTAACAAGCAGAGTTACAATCAATACCTGCTTTCATCATTTCAGCACCAATAATCAGTAATACAACTGAAAGCTATTTACATGTACAAGGTTATGCTGGTATGTTAGAATTTTTCAGTTACTAGAGGTAATTAGCCATTGAAATATGACCATTAAAAATTTATTTAAAATAATAAGCTTCTAAATCACTGTAGCCACATTTGCTCAATAATCACATGTGGCTAGCGCCTACTTTTTTGAACAGCACAGAAACAACATTTCCATCATCACAGAATATTCTATTGGACAGCCTTGGTCTAGATTAAGGATTGGCAAACTTTTTCTGTAGTGGACTAGAGAGTAAATACTTTAGTCTTTGCAGGCCATATGGTCTCTGTAGCAACTCTTCAGCTCGGTTGTAGTGTGAAAGCAGCTATAGACAATTTGTCAATGAATGAGTAAGACTGCATTCCTGTAAAATTTTATTTGTAAAAACAGGCAGCAGACAAGATCTGACATGAGAGTTGTAGTTTGCTTACTTCTGGTTTAGATTATTTTTATTTAAATAAAGTCCATTTACCCAAAGATACGTATGATTGAGAAATATCTGGCATATTGCAGCATATTGCAGCCATTGAAGTAAAAGAAATTTTCCAAGAGAAAAGTTTGGAAAGATTAATAAAATTCTGATGTAAGAGACTAAACTGTACCGACACGAAGGAAACTGTTTTGCACACAGCCTAGAGCATTTAAACCAACGCATGGGTGCAATTGCTGATGCTTTCTTTCTGATTACCTCTATTAAATTTTCCCTCTAAAGTATACAATTTTCTTTTTAAACACATTCTGTAATGATCAGATATACATTTTTTAGTTGCCTGTAAGAAAGTAACATAGTACATGTTGGAAATCTACATCTTTGTATTTCAATTTTGGCTTATTATTGTCAAATTTAAACAAAGGCATCTGCCTAACTCTGAAAGACAGGAGTTTACAAATAAAATGTCACTGGAAGTGGAAAACTTTTAAGCTACTATTCCAATGGAACTGTCATTCTGCCAGAATGCCTCACCGGTGTCTATTAAAACTCTCCTACATAGAACACTGGGCCCCTCCAAAGCCTTAGAATTTTCAGGGCTTTGCAGTGGTTTTGTGGTGTCTATTTACAGGGTGAGACTTTCTCTTTAGGTTTAAGCCATGTTTTCTCTCTCTCTGCCTCTCTAAAAATACAGGCGAACTCTATTTTAAGTGTTAACAAAAAATTTAAAAAGTTTAATGTACCTGAATTATTAAGACAGTGAAATGAATGATAATATAATTCTAGCGTTTCATTCTTTTTTTGTTTTACATATTCTTTCTTTCTCTCTTGCTCATTCTACTTTGTTCTCATATAGAACTATATACTATACATATAGTGTGTTTATTAACTATTATGTTTAATTCTTAAACAAATAGGAAAAAAATTCAATGTCAAATTTGATTTCCTTTACTAACTTTTGTGAGCTAATTTCTAATCTGTGGTCTCCTATGATCCTCCATAATTTAAGTCATATTCTTAATTAGGCAGCAATTTCAGTGGATAATTATTTCTAGGCTATATGAATAGTTTAACGGCTAGAGTG
This sequence comes from Equus quagga, assembly GCF_021613505.1. NCBI lineage: Eukaryota > Metazoa > Chordata > Mammalia > Perissodactyla > Equidae > Equus > Equus quagga. The sequence continues at coordinate 54,041,436 of NC_060274.1, forward strand.
GGAAAAATATAAAAAAAGAAAAATATCATCTATAAATAGTCATTTCAGAAAGATTTCTGAAACATAATTTCCTTTTCCTTTTTCCTTTTCCATGTCATAGATACATAGATGCCATAGATACTCTGTGAAATAAACAAGCAAAACTATGTAATCTATTCTAACTTAAGAATCTAAAAGCAGAATTTTTGTGACAAGAATAATTATTGATAAATAAAAGCATGAATTTTCCAATGTACACAGAAGTTACCTTTTATTAATTTATTTTTGTTATCTTAATAAATGATAGTCTAACTTAACAGCAAAGTATACAGAAGACAAGGTATATACAATTATTTTATAAGATTTAAGGATTCTTTTGATGGCAGTAAACAGTGCAGTGACACTCAGAGAGATAAAAGGCAGAGCTCTTTGTTACTTATGGCTCCAAACAAGTGAAGGCTGCCATACAGGGCCACGCAAGGGGCTATACCTGGGCTCAGTGTAGAAGCAAGCTGGAGTTGGAAATGGCAGCTTATGTGTGGCAAGTGGGATGGGTTTAACTATGTTTCTTGAGCTCTCTGTGGATTGGCTAATTTGAATAATTTCACAAGCTCTGGGGAATAGGGTCTGTGTGTAGACACCTGGTACCTGGGTCCTGGGCAATTAGGGTGGGTGCATAGTGGATCAGAAGTATGAGAGTCCAATAAGGGAAGTATTTGGGATGTGAACTTAATCAGCTCCTCAAGAGTAGGAACTGACTTAGTCTCCAGCCAAGCCCTCAGAAACAAAACAAAACTATATTCCAATTGACTTCTTGATGTCTTGACATCAGTTTTGAGCTCAATTATTTGGGTTGAATGGCCCAAGTAGGAGAGGAGACTTCCACACAGTAGGGCATAAATTGCCCTAACTTCTCTAGAAAATATTTTATGATGAGAGTAAAAAGGAATAAAACAAGTGGAAGCATAAAGAATCCATGTAGGCCAGCCCATAACCAAGTTCCCCATTTATATGGCATTAGCCAAGAAAACAAATCTGAAATTTCTGAATTTTCTAACAATGTCTTGGCAGAGTCATAAAATGTGCAAAAGTTTGAGTTATATTTTGATGACAATAATATCTTGGTGTATTGAGTCAGGGTAGTAGGTCCAGCAGTTACATTGTTGAAGAGTATGAACTGATTGGTAAGGCGTATGTAAAAATTAAGTGTAACCAAGGGGAAAGGGACAGTCATGGTGGTCATTGTCAGAGACACAATGTGGAAAGTTGCAGTGGAAAGCTGGAGTAGAGGAGTAAGAGAAGGCTCTGGAAGTAGAAGGTCCTCTCCCCATGGGGTCAAGGGCTGGACACATATGAGGTAATTGGCTCCTGAGGAAAGCAGTAATCTCCATTAATTTTTAGAATGGCACAGACAGTAGTAACCTCTACAAGATTTCCTTTTATGTGTGGAAGTATAGGATAGTATGTTTTGACAAAGAGCAGGTATCATGGGCTAAAGGAACAGTGAGCTCAGGAAATAGAATAGATTTCCTGGTATCAAAGGAAGAAAAGCAATACATGTCCCGTGTCCAATATTTCAGTGTCTTAGGAGGGGCAGCCTGTGGGCATCCCTGAGGCAGTGGTCTCAGTGTCCAAGGTGAAGTCATCTCATGAGCTGAAGTGAGCTCATGATCCAGAGAGACGCAGAACTGGGGTATTCTCAAGAGGACACCCACTTGGGAGATGTGGGTCATGTTTTTGCGGCTCTATAATACAACTAGGTTGAGCCACTTATGGAAGACTTATGTAGTGTTTTTTAAAAAATTGCCTTGCCCTGCATCCAGTTTTCTTTAATTCCTTATTTTTTGGCACTGGATATACTGGGGTGGGGGAGGGTTCTTTTTACATTCATCATATTTATAAATTTCTTCCTCTGGAGATCTTCAAATCAGCATCGTCAGGGTTAGAGACCCCCTTCATGGCATTGGTTTAATGTTTTAAGGACTCCAGTTCTCGCCTAAGTTGGGTTTTAGTTAGCCCCTTTGCTGTGCCATAGATATTTTCCCCTATAACCCTAAGGATCAGGTTTTTTGTTGCAATAGAGGCATAAGCAGTAGAGTAGTACAGCAGAAGAACACTGAGTCCTCAACCCAGAGATGCTCAGATTGAAACTCTGATATAGCTCTGAATTTCCTGTTGCTATGACTCTGCCTTTTCCCTCCAAACTGGCCAGTCTTTTCCTAACATCTCTCTCCTGTTTTTCCTTTGTGGGATTCTAGCCGACATTCTCACTTTTCATCTCCTTTTAATAACTCATAGTGCAGGCCCTTAGGTGGCTAAAGGGAAAGGGGTCAGGGAGTCTTGGAGGCCTGCCTCATAGGCAGCCATCTCTCCTTCCAAGGCTTCCCAGTCCATTTTGGAGGGATCCAGGTTTGCATTTAAGAGAGCTATAACATCCTGTTCCTTAGGACTGTTAGCCCTCTTGCCAAAGTATCAATCTCTTCACATGTTAATATGAGGTGGCACATAACAAGGCCCAAGCAAACTGACTGGTGGAGGTTGACATTGTTTGAGTAACTGGGTCACTTTAGCTGGTGTTTTGGGGGGTTCAGGGATAAGGTATTCATTTCTTTATCACTTTTGAATTAAAAATTAGACCACTGGTCTCCATGGGTACAATCCATGGTACTCCTGGGGGTCTAGGGAGTGTGATGTATCCTGGTGCCAGCAGTAAGGTATGCAGTAGCAGAGAAGACTAACGAATCAGGGACTCCCACCCTAGCAATATTGACATCAAGACAGGGGCTCCATTTGAATAGTTATTTTTATTTTATTATTATAATTAATATATCATGCATTATATATTAACATAATGATTATTATATAATAATATTATTAATAATTAATCACTTTTATGGTGATGGTCATACACTCTGTGACTATAACAAAGCTATTACACTGTTTTAAGAAAAGAAAAAGTGGTGTATTAATGTCTGACTAGGTAGGTTTAAGAGTAAAGCAAATTATCAGAGATAAGGAGAGATATTACGTAATGATAAAAGCTCCAATCCATTAAAAAAAAGTCATAGTAATCCTAAACGTACATGCATTAAACAACAAAGGTGCAAAACATATGAGGCAAAACTGATAGAACTGAGAGGAGAAATAAGATAAATTCACAAATATAGTTGGAGACTTCAACACGCTTCTCTCAATATTTGATGGAACAACTAAACAGAAGATCAGCAAGAATATAGAAGAACTCAACAATACCATTAATAAGCAGAATGTAATCAACTTTTGTAGAACGATTCACCCAACAACAGCAGAATACCCATTCTTTTCAAGCACCCACAGAGCATATACCAGTTTAGACTATGTACTGGGCCATAAAACAAATTTCAACAATTTAAGAGAACTGAAATCAGAGTGTATTTTCTGACTACAGTGGAATGAAACAAAAAAAAATCAATAACAGTTCATTTCCACTGATATGAAATTATCTACAAATTAGCTAAGCATTATGCAAATAAATGGAAATCTGCTTGATATTTTAACTACCCAATCCATAATTAATTTTATATAATCATAGTGTGGAAAAGTAGAAATAACAACAAAACCAACAAAAGCCTTTGCATTCTGTTACTAGGTGTTCATCTTTAAAATGAATAGAATACTTGCTTAGATGAGACAATGGTATAGTGAGAATTACAGACTTGGAGATGTCACTTGGAGCCCGTTTAAGCTATGTGATATTGGATGAATTAATGTATGCAAACTCATAGTATAGTATTTTGAACCCACCAAGCAACATAATAAAAAATGTCACTTTCTCATTCTATAGTTTTGGTTTCTTGGAGACTGCAGGCACAATACCAAGAATGACGTTTTCATCTAAAACATTACCTGGGAAAATACTTTGTTGGTTAATGTACTGTTTCCTATTAAATTTACGATGTACAATATAAAAAAGCCATATGAAAAAATTGCTCAAGGTTGTAAAAAGTAAACAGTCATAATATTAAAATAAATAAATTAAGGGTTTTTAGGCACTGTATTTATGTAAAACAAACTGTGTTAACATTGTGTAAAATAGAACTTTGAAATTTGGGGAAACTAGAATATGGTTATCAGAGACTTTCATCGGCCAAATCCTCACATCTCTCTTTCCATTCACCTCTTGAGAGATATTACTGTAAAGCAAAAAAATTACTGGAGCAAAGGAAATTATATATTGGCAATGGAATTATTTATTTTAAAAATCATATAGGCAGTAGTGGAATAAAGTTTAACATGCACTGCACAAAGTAAAAAAAAATCTTGAAAAATTATTTTTGGGTAAAGTTCTTTTGAGATTCAAGGAGAGAGAAAGAGTGAGCTTATACCTAGACACGTGGAGTTCAAAAAAAGACTCCATAATGTAAGTTGCATTTCAAACAGTTTTAAACTAATAGGATTTTAAAAGACATTGATGGAGAGAGCATTGTAGATGATGTCAATATTATAAGCAAAGACAAATTTAAGAGTTCATATCCTGGCATGATAAATAGGCCAGTTTGACAGGTTAGAGGTTATTGGTATGATAGTAGTGAATGATATTCTGAAGATTTTGATATTATTCAAATTTAGTAGGCTGTCATGTGGAAACACATACCCCCCTTTTTCAGTGGGCTAATATTGTGTGGTTAATGATATCAAGCTGGGGCACTATGAGCCTTACTTGAAAAGATAAGAGTCTCCAAACTGATAGGTTATGAAGAAAGTATAAAAGTATAGATGACAGCTATTAAAACTTTAATAAATTGATACACATATCAATGGAAGAGATGGAGCAACTTTATTTAGTAGACTATATCTATAGAAATTAGCAACTGATTATTAGGAGGTAAAACTAGAGGAGAATTTAAAGTATACGTGTTTGGAAAATGATAATTTAATCAATATAGCTTGGTGGTAACTTTACGGGTGCTAAGAGACATGAGGTGGAAGTGCCAAATAAGCATTTAAAATGCAGCATGTAGAATTTAGCATCAAACTCCAGACTAGAGAGGGAGATTATGTGGTCATCTAAATAGAACTATACACTGAGGAGAGATTGTGATGGTAGCAAGAAAGAGATAGAGGATAGTCTTTTAAGAAAAAGGATTCATGAGGGAAAAAGATATAAAATAGGAGAGGAAAGGAGAATCACCAACTAAATGCTAAGTAACTGAAGGAAGTAATAACACTATATTTGTGGGAGGGGTGGCCAAAGAAGACAGCCCCATCAACTGGGGGTGGAAGAGGAAAAAAGATAGGAGAGAAAAATAAGATATTATTAAGTATTTCTATAAATGATGTTGGATTTGCCACCACGTCTTTCAAGTGTCCTAAACAAAGGATGGAATTGCATTTCTTTTCTTTTTGGCCAGCACACAGTAATTTGGAATGTATACTGTTCTATGGCTAAACCATTTTTATCTCTTTTTGTATAGAAATGTAAAAATAGAATGTTTTAACAAGAAAATAATCTTGAAGTGCAGAGAACTTGGAATCAAGAAACTGAAGCATTGGTAAGAAGTATTTTGATGAGAAGAATATGTTAGGGATGAGGTGTCAATTACGCGGCATTTCCAGGAAGTCCTCCATGTGGACTCTAGGAAATTTTGGATTCTGACAACAGAGGAAAGGAAGAACAAACAGGGAACCTTGAGACCATTACAAGTCAAGTGTAATTCGTTTTGCAAACTTGCTTATCACAATGTTTGTCTATGGACAGTTTTAGCGTTATGCCAAATAATTTATGTATAAAATACATTTCAACTAAACTTTATTAAGCAAAAGTTAACTAGTTCTTTGGTTTTCACACAGTTTTCAGTGTAACGTGATAATTACTCTGGGCAATTTCTAGGATTCCTTTTGGAAAAGCAAAACATGCAAGAGTAAAAGTATTCATTTATTTGTACTCTTACTATCTAGGAGTAGGTTTCTAAGATCTAAGAAACAATAAGGAAGAGTTTCCAACAACCTCGAAATGTTTAGAAGACATTAATATTTATCTTTACATATATACACACACACGTACACACCTCTGCACATACATATAAATTTAATTATGTTTATATCTGATATTAATATATTTAATTAGTAAAAAATAATAATTGATTTTAGTTTAAAAAGAAAACTGTTTAATATATATAACAAATGTATGTGTCTATACTCACATACATTTATGCACTTAAAAACTAATATTTGAGCCACTTCTGTGAAAATCTGTAAACATTTATTGAAGGCAGATAAATTTCAGGATTATTAACTAGGTTATGATCATCAAATCTTCATTTAGATATGGTCTATGGAACAAGAAATATGTAGTGGGAGATCAGGTTTTCCAACACACTAAGAATTTTTTCAATTAAGCTATTTGTTTGTAAAATCAAAATGGAATGGCATTCATTTCCTGTAGTGAAGGTTTTGCTCCCCTAGAAGCTGCCAATCACTCTTTTTCCCATTCCACTGCTGCTGGCTTGATTTTTTCCTCACTGATAGACTCTAATAATTAAAATATGGCTTGACTTCTGGTTGGTAACAAGCGTGACTGAGAATCAGGACTAAAAAATTATTTGTATGTATATTTAAAGATTCTCTCCTGTCTGTTTCTTCTGGTTGTTACTCTACTCACTGCTCAAGCAGGTGTAAAATTAGGTACCTTGAACTGCAGTAAAGTGTGTTTAGTAATGAAAACCTGCTAAACATATTTTCCAAAATTAATACTGGCCGCATTTCTAGATGGTTTCAAAATGAAGTTTATAAAATCTTAGAAAATTAAAATTTTGAAAATATTTAGAAAAATAAATAAAACAAAACTCTCCTAGAAATTTGATATACGAGTCAGGAAGAAATAGATAGATATGTTTTGATGACTATCTAAAATTTACTTCCAAGAATAATTATATATATAAAAAGAAATGTTCATAATTCTCATTCTTATTATTCTTTAGATAATTGAGAATAACTACTGGGAGTGTTATCGGTTTTCTATATATTTCTATTGGCATATTCTATTTTCCTTTATTTCTCTCTCTTTCTCTAGTCCTGTTAACTGACAACTTCATCCTTGATTGCTTTTTCAGTCTTCTCTAGAGGCCACATCTATTTTTTATTAAATGACCAGAAAGCCACTTAAATACATAAGAATAGTTCAGTTTATTAATAACATAAATGCTAGGATGTTACTTTAACAAAATTTGCTAGGGAGTGAAATTCAGCACAAAAAAAAGAATCAATACTTGATCCTTTCAATAAGCATTTATTGAGTGTCTTCCATAGGCTAAGACTGTGCTTAATGCTAGGAATAAAAGATAAGAGACATTCCCTAAAGTCCAGGTGAACAAATACAGAGAAGGGGTGTTTTAAAAGAGACCAACATTTTTGTTTTTGTTTAGAGAACCCACTAAACTCGAACAAAGGTCAACTAGAGTAAGAGTGGACCCCTGAACCAGGATGGACCAATTAGATTTTCTCTCCCAGAGACTTGAAATGAGTGGGTAGGTTATATAGATTTGGGATCCTAGAACACCATTTTTGGGTGGCCATTATGTGTGTGTCATATGTCATGTGCACACAGATTAATAAAGTATCTGCAAAAAGAGAGGCAAGGGTCAAAGGCATTATGAGAGCAGAAAGAAAAAAAGTGCATAGCTTTCTGCTTGCTTGTTTTCATATGACAGGGCTATTCTAGCTGTAACGGAGTTCTGAGAGATTCCATGCTACCATTATTTAACAGCAAAAGAGGAGGAAAAGGAGAGGAGGAGAAAGAAAGAATAACAACAAGAAAAAAATAATCAGTATAACAACAGAGGCTTCCCAGGAGGGTAAACAACCATAAAAATAACAATTACAATAATTAACATTTATTAAGCCCCTAACTCTGTCAGGGTTTGTTTAGGTTTATCAATATTGAGTTATCTGACCATCAAGATATACATATGAGTTAATTACTACTATTATCCCCATTACATAGATGAGGAAGCCAAGGTACACAGAGCTTGAGTAACTTGTCCAAGGTTACTCTCTATAACATGGAAGAGTTGGGAACTGATTTCTGGCAAAACACGTAAAACAGCTTCTTGGATTTGGAGGTGCAAGTTTAAAAATGCACACTGGATTGTACTTGCTTGTTCTGGTTAACAGAAGAAGAAGAATTTGGAGCTCCTGGGGAAACACAGTGAGAAAGTGGTCAAGAGGGAAGTAAGTGGGAAGAGAAGAAGGGAAGAAGGAAAGAAGATTGTAGCAAAGCAAAAAGGGCCAAGAAAAACATCCCTAGTGGAGGAGAGGTTTAAGGAGATTTTCAATAATAGAAATTTCAAACAGAGATTGTAAATTTTTTTGCAATATAATGTAACCTCTCCTCTGGCATTTCAGTACTATCCATTAGACTCGTGAATTTTTGTGTGATTGTGTGTCTATTTTTGCATGTGTCCGTGGAGGAAGGCAATGGAGAAGAAGTGGGATTTCAAGTTTGATCAATGTGGTAACTTCCTTCACGGAATCAGGATCAGCTGGGGCTATGAGAATGTTATCTGGCTTCTTCTCCATCTCTCCACTCCAAGGAATCCTCTGAATCCTTGAGGGACAGCTTGGACTTCCTCTGATCTTGGAAGTGAGGAGTTTGATGTAAGTTTTCCTGGGTTTGAAGAGGTAGGATTCCCAAGTTTACATCTGTGATTAATTAACATTAAGCCTCCTTTTTTGCTTGAATTTCTCTGAATGAGTTCTGTTCTTTTATACCAGACAAGCCCACTTTATCTGAGAACATGAGCAATCACCTTGAATTGTAACAAATGTTAGTGGTGATTTTAACCAGATAATCATTAGTCAGAGGATACATAAATTCAAATTAATGATTATGATATAATGTGATAAATACCATTTATAGGCATACATATACAATACTTTGACATTAAAGAGGAGATGCAACACAGCCATTTTGAAATGGGATAGTCGGAAAATACTTTTATGGATCTGGATGGGTAATTTTTAGATTAGTCAACTGACTGGCAAAAAAATGTGTTAAATTCACAGAGATGTGAAAGACCTTAAAATATTTAATAGATTACAAATCATTTGATATACAAATGATTCATGACTATCTGGATATTAGGTTAGAAAGAATTTTACATAGTTTAAAAGAGGAATATTCTGAAGACAAGGGGAAACACCTGAAATATTTAAATCCTATAAAAGGCAAGTTCATGATTAGAAAATCCACTTTGGTGGCAGTATGTAGTTTCAATCATACTGGGCAATATCATGTGGTAAGGATACAAGTTAGGGACTGTTATAGGAGAAAGGATGAATTTTAGAATTATATAGAAGGAAAAATTAACACAACTTATTAAATATTGGTGACAGAATGTATAATTGCAGGCATAATTGGCAAATGGTGGAATGGAATGAGACCTCTGGATGAAATTTCTAGGTTTCTGGCTTGGATCACTGGCTTGTTGGAATTTTCTTTCAATAAGATGGAAAATAGGGTGAGTTTGTTGAGGGTGGGGGAATGCTGAATTCCATTTAACAATATTCAAAAGAGATAGTCAATAGGCAACAAAGAATGATTCCGATAACAAGGAGAGCTAAAAGCAGATAAGCATAGAGCAGTAGTTAAAACCATAGACAAGAATCAGATTTGTCAGAGTACGCAGTTTGAGAAGAAAACACAGATTGCCAGAAAACTAATATTTTTGATGGAGAGGAAAAGCAAAAGGAGTTAGAGCCAGAATAACAATAGAAAGCCAGAGAGATTATTGATACAGAAGCCAAAGAAGAAGTGCTGCAACTGGTTAAGTCAAAAGTTGGAAAGTGTCAAATTCAACTATTAAGTTGACAAATGGCTTTTTAGAGCTTACCATGTGCCTGGCTTGAGCAAACCTCTGGGGATAGAATGGGAGATCAGAGGCATGGTCTTGTATTTGTGGATTTTACTGTCCAATGGAAGAGACAAATAATAAATAAATCAACAAACAAATAAAGGTTGTAATTAAAGTGGTAGGAGTTGGTCTTTCGGAGAACAAAAGATGGGAAGGGGCTAACCACGGGGAAAAACATGGTAAAAACATAGTAAAAAGCATGGTCAAAAGACTTCAGAGAAGAAAGGGTTGGCAGATTTTCAGAAACATGAAAAAGAATTCACAGAGCTGTAGAGATGAGGTTTGAGGAGTAAGCAGGGCCAAATGATATTTATTTTGAAATTGAAGAGTCAATTTTGTGACACGATTAAAAACTAAGAACAGGGTACTTATATTAAGGCATAAGGCTGTAATAATTTAAAGATTCTGGGGAAGACATTTAAAATAGATTCTAGAAGAAATTAGGGAAAATGAATACATTCTATTAAAAATATTGACAATGAAATGATTACTTACTTGCACGTGGGGAATGTATTATTCTGATGTCTATTTCACCACCTTCTCTGGTTTCTTCCCCTGTGAAACGTTTCTTCAAAGAATGTGATTCTTATATGACCTGCATTGGAAACTGCCTACCTATCAGAAGACAGGTGAATGGGCTAAGGTGAACCAACTGAAGTGCTTCTCTGATGTTTTTCAAACTGGGTCTGTACACAAGTCTGTTAAGAATACCACATCTTCATAACTAACCAGGGGAGAGAATGCTTACCTCATGGAGAAGCTTTACAGAAGAATGAAATCAACACACTGAGAGTAGCACAGACAGAAAAGAGATGAAGGTGATCCTTAAGATTCTCAAGTCCTTGGTGCAAGTCATTAATGAGAGCTCTACCCTACTCAGAGTTTGCCCATTTGATCTGATAAGTTCGTCAGTTTGTTTGTGTAAATTGTTTTGAGTTTTGGTCTCTTGAACCTATATTGTACTGATTCATATGATGGGCACGTTTTTCTAGCATAAATAAAAGTCAAGAACTAGTTGGCAACAACTGCACAAAGCTTAGAATGATCAAGTATGATGTGAATAATATCACTTTAGTTGCATAATTTGCCTTGGAGAGCACTGTTGTTCTCGCAAGAATGGAAGGAGAAAAGTAGTCCGTAGTCAGCTTTGACATTCAGTCAGACCAGATAGCAAGGATGAGCATAGAACCAGCCAGAGACAACCTTCCCTTCCCCAGGACCATAAGGACTGGAAACCTTCCTCTCATAGCCATGTATGGAAAGAGGAGGGAAGGGGAGAAACAATCTCTCAGAGACTGGATCTTTTTACATTGACTGACCCCCTAACTGAGAATGACCAAGTTACTCTTATTGACTAGCTTTTGGATCTCCATTAACTGAAAAAGTGGGTGATTTGTGAGCAAGATTACAATAACTAAAGAAAAATTTTTAAAACTATATCTTTTTTGTCCATATGACTGCGAATGTGTGACCCTTCCACACTAGCAATAATAATAATAAAGAACAGATAGCAGGGCCAGCCTGGTGGTGCAATGGTTAAATACGCATGTTTCACTTCAGAGGCCTGGGGATTGCCAGTTTGGATCCCGGGTGCAGACATATACACTGCTTGGCAAGCTGTGCTGTGGTAGGTGTCCCACATATAAAAGAGAGGAAAATGGGCATGGACGTCAGCTCAGGGCCAGTCTTCCTCAGCAAAAAGAGGAGGATTGGCAGCAGATGTTAGCTCAGAGCTAATCCTGCTCAAAAAAAGAGAACAGATAGCTTTATTAAAGAATCACCAATGAGGTGCTCAAGTTAATACATATTTAATAATATCCAGCTGTTAGCCACATGCCCCCACAGTTATTGCCCACCTGCTGGCGGAAGGTTTTTATTATTTTTAATAAAAAATATCTTCATCCCTACTTCTGGAATAAACATGCCATCACATGACAACTCATTTTATCAAGAGTTTATGACATTCATAAATGGATATGCTTTGATGCAGTGAGCCCACTATCTCTAGCAAAATCTCACATTTGTTTTTATTAAGTACCCTTGTGACATAGCTTTTTATTAATGCTATGAACAAAATTCTGAGCATCGTTCTGGTTCAGTGTAATTGCTGTAAGAGAGGTGAAGTTCAGGACTTGACAAGTTTATGAAAATTATAAGAGGCATTAATAGTCTCAAGGGATCATTAAGGCCTCTATGATTGTGCAAAGACTATAAAGTTCCCATGCCTAACAGTTTTGGATTATCTCAGTTTCTACCTTTCTTTTTTTTTCTCCTAAAACTATGCCAAAAAAGATGAGCATTTAGAATATTAGTTACATATAGTCCCATTGAAGAAGTGTTCTTTCTTTCTCTGATGTGAACTGTCTGTATTCAGAAACAAAGTTTAATCATTGATTATTCTTTAGGAAAAATAAAATCTGTCATCCAATGAAAGCATTTCATGGAAATTGGTTTTCTGAGCTAATTGTCATGTTCCAGACATTGTCAGTTTATTAAGACTTATGTGTCTATACTTTTAAAATTTGTACTACTAAGCATTTCTTGGTACTTCTAGAAGACTATTCTGGTTAGATGTTCCAGGGAAGAGAAGGTGAATAAAGTACCAAAGCTAAAAATGGCATGCTCCAGCGGAAGAGCTCATCATCTAACCTTCCTAAGTAAAAGTTAAATAACATTGTGAAGGGAAACTCTGGACATCACAAAAGCATAACAACTCATTGGTATGTTTTATTAAGGGCAGCCTGAAAATTATTTTTTGCTACATTTAAATTCAAAAGATAAAATCACTGCAGCAATTCAGTATTAAATTTGAGTTCACAGCTTAAAATGCACCTTAAGATCACCCAGGCTGAAAATAACTTGCAAATTGTGTGCTGATAACTACAGATTTCTTGTTATATTTGCTATATTAATGAATTATGTCACCAGAGAAACAATTTATAACAGCTAAATATTCATTGTACTTTCAAAAGAAAGTTCCAAAGCAAGATGATGCTTATCTTTATTCTCCTTTATTTATAATAGATAAACCATGTTAAGCATGAACAAAATTTGCAGATAGAGGTCCTTAAAAAGGAAGAAATAATAAGTTATTTTAAATTCTAGGATTCATTAGAACTGCAATTTTGCCTAAAGTCTATATTGTGGTATTGAAACTTCTTATTTGAAATGATTCGGTTATGATTAAAATATAGTATTTTACTCATTTCTGATGGCATTGTAAAAATTTCTTCAGAACATTTAGAATCCCTTGAAAGACTTTGAAATACTTAACTCTTTTTTAGTATTTGAAAAAAAAATACCAAAGACTCCCCTTTCCCAGGAAATGAATTTCTGGAGCCCCAAATTAAGTCAATATTGTAAGTAAAAATAAAGTGAAAATATATTCTAAGTAAATCTGTTTGCCTTTATGATTACTGTTCATATGTGGATAGAAATGTTCTTATTGATTAGAGACTAATGGCCTGAGTGTAATTCGTGGTTGCAATGCCGCAATTTGCAAAGAGTTTAATTAGCCAATGCAGAGTTCTAATATTTAGGACTCTCTTTTGAACATGTTCTACATATGAAATACATTACAAATTGAGAGCTGTCAGTCCTCCTTCCAGATTGGCTGGGACCATTAATGCAGTCCATCAACTCACCAGCAGACCATTACTTTCTCAGCAGTGTTCCCTATGGACTTGCATTGCTCCCTTTGAACATATTGCTTTAATAACAGAATTATTTCAGAAAGCTTGAGTTATCTCAGGTCTGGGAAGAAGAACTTCAGAACCTGACAAAGTGGTTTCTATAGTAAACGGTTTTGGAGAGCACAGAGTAAAATGTATATTTGGCTTCATTTACATAAAAACATCCAGCACCCAGCACAGCTTTTTACAAATTAACACAGATTTGATAGAATATTGAATAATATCTGACTAAATTCTTTTATTTCCAGGATTTCAGATGTGTTTTTATGTTGGTTGATTTGTTTTTTGATTAGTTTTTAGAACTTAAGACATCTGTTGCCATTGTGTGGTACGGAATCTTTTAATGGCGTTACTAAGTGCAATGTGTGTATCAGTGCCTAATCATGTGTTTAATGCTAAAGCAACTCCCTGGGTAGGTTTTTCTACACAGAGGTGGAACACTAGACTGCTGATCATGAAATTCTGGAAAAACAGCATTTATGAAAAGCAACCTCCTAGTATTTGAATTAGGTAGAAAATGAAGTGATAAAACCATACATAAAATTATTCAGTTTCATGATTTTGTTTGATTCTTCATTACAACAGCTGTAATGCAATACATGTTTTCTGTAACTGCACTGTATGTTTAAGAAACTTAATTTCACTATTATTGATTACGCCAGATGTCAGTTTTCTCCAAAGTTCAGGAAAGTAAATCTTAGTATACCCAGTGTCTCATAACAAATCAAGGTGGAACTAATGCAAATCAGACTCTGATTAGAAAGATAATCATATACCTATCCCCAAATAAACTGTATATACTCCTCCTTATTATTAAATTGTTATCCAATTTTTATGGAATGCAAGTCCATTGAGGGAATTTAAGAGTATTTACCACCAATCCGGGCTCAATTCTCTTTTGCTGTTGATAAGAAAGACTATACGATGAGATGATGACAGGATGAACAACCACTGACCTTGTAAATTTCAGAAATCAAAAGTTTACAGTTCAAATGAAGTATTGCAAGACAATTTTATTTTACATATGTAGAATTTACATTGTCCATAGTTCCCTGTGCTTCCTTAGGCCATAAATGCTATCATCGGACACATGCTTATTAAGAGGAAGAACCGAAAGTATTCTCTCTGGGCTACGATCCTCGGTTAGACCTAAAAAGTAATGATCCTTACTAGTCAAAATGCTACGGGAATAAGTGAAAGTTAAGATTCTTTTACTAAGCTCCCTTTGTTTTAAATTATATACAGATAATTTGACACCATTTTAAATGAACAAGAAGAATATCCTCTGATGAAAGAAAATGGAAACACGACAAGAGAATAACATAGGGATTCATACATTTAGTGAATCTTTGAAGTCAGACAGAACTTCAGTCAAATTCCAGCTTCACCATTTCCTTGTTGTGTGACCTATGGCAAGTTGTCTCTTGCCTCTGTTTCTCGATGAAATGTGGTCATAAAGGTGACTACTTCACAGTGGTTAGTGTAAGAATTAAATGAAACGATGGACTTAATGTGCCCAGCGTGGGATTCGCACATATCAAGTACTCAATAAACTATATTTATTATTATTGTTTTGTTATTATTATTTACCCTTCTGATAATTATGTAGAATTATCATTCTGAACCAAAATATCCTAATGAAGGAACTAAAGCAGATGCGTAATTCTTACTCAAGAGTCTATCTCAACATCAACTATGCCCAAGTGAAATCTTTGTTGTTGTCACTGTATAGCTTTTTAATGTAAAGAATGAAAACTGCATCTAAGTGTTTAATTTATTCTATCAATGGAGTATATTTTGTGATTAATTAATTTTGGTCTAGCCAACAGAAGTCAGATGATTACGGCCTAACAGAAGTATTACCTCTAGAAGTATTATTAAATTAATCTGGAATACACAATGAAAACAGATGCATTAAGTTCTAACAATAATTTTCCAAGTGAATGAAATAAGATTTTTACTGCCTCTCCAGCCAACATGTCTGAGTTGCATATAGAAATAAGGAAGAGACACAAAGGCATAATGTAGGGCATGTGTCTGCTGAGTCTGAACTCTCCTTAAGTAGCTTATAGCAAGTTCCTACCAACACATAGCACATGGACCAGATTGTGTCACACATGCACTTCATCTTCAAGGGAGGCCTGGACGCATAGATTTTTGTTGTTGTTGTTGTCACTATTGTTTGTTTCCTTTTTTGTTTATTAGTTTTTTAACTGAGTGCTGTGCAACTCCCAACAAAATGAAAGTTCTGTTTTTAAGCAAGACAGACAGAATTGATATTGAGTAGGCAACAAGCAGTCCTTGCTATAGTGGGGAAAATAATAATTAGCAAAATGTGATTAAGGAAAAATTCAGTTCTATGAAATGGGATAACAAGAAGAGAAGAGGAAAGAGGTATAACCCTGGGAGATGACAAGTTTCAAATCTAGTTAGGACCAAAGTACTACAGAAGCATCAGAGAAGTTCATTAGTTGAATCATATAGTTCATCAAATGCATTGGATTCAATAGTTGAAATTCTTAAAGTCCTTAAAAAATGGCCAAAGTAATACATGTCAGATCATTGGAAAATCCAGGAAGGCCCAAAATGGAAACAAAACATTTATTCATAACCTCACTACAAGCAGACAACAAAAGTTAAGATTTTGTGTTTACCCTTACTTATTTTTCATGTTTACACACATGTGCATGCACACACAGTTTGTAATCTTCACATGTCTAATCTTCTTCTCACAAAAAATGTAAAACTTCTTCTACAATATCAACTTTTTGTACATTACTTTAAGGCTACAGAATAAGCAACGTGCAAGAAGACATTTCCCCTTTATAGGAGAATGGAATTTCTTATTAAAAAGCTTTATTGTAAAGAAGAAGATGATGATAATAAGCCAAATAACTTAGTGACATTATAGTAGAAGGATTACAATGGGGATTTTCATGTAAAAATTCATAGCTTCTGTATGAATTTCATTTTTTCCAACATTATTCATGAACACTGGACTTACAAAACAGACACAGACACACACAACCACATAGTAAGGGAAAACAAAACAAGTTATCCAGGTTCAACTTTTCTTATTCCATCCCAGGTTATGTTTTCTCATACTGTATACCCTATTTAAGTCAATAGAAGCACAGTGTTTCCAGGAACTAAGGTTCCAGTCATATCTTGTGGAGAGGACTTTATCAGATTGGTGTGTGCTCCAGCTGCTAGATTCCAACAAACCCCACTGCAACTATGTTCCAGGCATGAATCTTAGATTATTTTCTGTGCTGTTTTCTAATCTATAAAATGAGAATAATGGTCATTACCTCATTCAATGCTTTGTGGGATTGTATGAGATAATAGGTAAAGAATTTAAAACATTGCCCATTATTACTCGGTTGCTTTTGGTCATAAATAAGCAGTAATAAGTCCTATCACGTACACCTCTGCAACATCAGTTTTATCTATGTCACGTACTTTGTTCTGACTACAACTAGTCAAGTTCACAACTTTATTATCTTGTATTCCAACAGCCTCACAATTTCCAATTTCCTCTTTTTCAGAAAAATTAGATTAATTTTCTTAAAGCAAACCTCTGATAAACTTACTCTGCTGCTCAAAAGTCAGTGGATCTAACAAAATATGTACAAGATCTAAATGAGAAAAACTACAAAACTATGATGAACAAAATTTTAAAAGTAACTAAATAAATGGAGATATATTCCACATTCATGAAAAGGAAGATTCACTATTGTCAAGCTGTCAGTTCTTCCCAACTTGATCTTTAGATTCAATGCAATTCCAATCAAAATCACAGGAAGTTATATTATGAATATCAACGAACTGATTCTAAAGCTTACATGGAAAGGCGAAGCAAAAGACTCAGAATAGTCAACACAATACTGAAGGAGAAGAACAAAATTGAGGACTGACACTACCCAACTTCAAGCAATAGTAATCAAGACAGCATGGCATTGGTAAGAGGCAAATAAATCAATGGGACAGAATAGAGAGGCCAGAAATATACCCCCATACGTATAGTCAACTGATCTTTGACAAAGGAGCAAAGACAATCCAATGGAGCAGAGAGAAGTCTCTTTGGCAAATGGTGCTGGAACAACCAGACAAACACATGTAAAAAATGAATCTAAATATAGGCCTTACACCCTTCACAAAAACTAACTCAAAATAAATCATCACAGTCCTATATGTAAAACACAAAACTATAAAACTCCCAGGAGATAACAGGAAAAAAATTAGATGACTTAGGTATGGTGATGACTTTTTATATACAACACCAAAGGCACAATTCATGAAAGAAATAAATGATAAGCTGGGCTTCATTAACATTAAAAATTTCTGTTCTGCAAAAGATAATGTCAAGAGAGTTAGAAGACAGGCCGCAGACTGGGAGAAAATATTTGCAAGAGACACATCTGATAAGGGACCGTTATCCAAAATGTAGAAAGAAATTTTAAAACTCAACAATAACAAAACAAACAACCCAATTAAAAAATATTCCAAAGACCTTAACAGACACCTCACCAAAGAAGATATACAGATGGCAAATAAGCATACTAAAAGATGCTCCACGTGATATGTCATCAGGGAAATGCAAATTAAAACAACAGCGAGATACCACTATACACCCATTAGAATGGCCAAAATCTGGAACGCTGACAAGACCAAATGTTAGTGAGGAGCAGAGCAACAGGGACAGTCATTGGAAGACAGTTTGGTGGTTTCTTACAAAATTAACCATATTTGTACCCTATGATCCTGCAGTGGCACTCCTTAGTATTCATCCAGGAGTTGAAAACTTGCATCCACAGAAAAACCTGCACGTGGATGTTTATAGCAGCTTTATTCATAACTGCCAAAACTTGGAAGCAACCAAGATGTCCTTCAGTAGGTGAATGGATACATAAACTGTGGTGCATACAGACAATGACATACTATTCAGCACTAAAAGGAAATGAGCTACCAAGCCAGGACAAGATATGGAGGAAACTTAAATGCCTATTTCATATTGCAAGTGGAAGAAGACAATCTGAACAGGCTACATGCTGTATGGTTTCAACTATATGACATTTTGGAAAAGGTAAAGCAATGGAGACAGTGAAAAGATCAGTGATTGCTAGCAGTTGGGGGGGGGGGGCAGAGAAGACTAGGTGGAGCACAGAGGATTTTTATGGTAGTGAAACTACCTGTATGATACCATAATGACAGATACAAGTCATTATACATTTGTCCAAATCCATAGAATGTACAACACCAAGAGAGAAGCCTAATGTAAACTATGGACTTTGGGTGATTATGATATTTCAACATGGGTTCATCCTTGATAAAAAAAAAAAAAAATGTACCATTCTGGTGAGTGATTTGATAAGAGAGGAGACTATGCATGCATAGGGGCAAGAGGTATGTGGGAAATATCTGTACCTTCCCTTCAATTTTGTTGTGAATCATAAATTGTTCTAAAAAATAGTCTTAGTTACAAGAAAAAAGCTGGTTAGAATTACCCACCAACAATCAATGAAAGGCCACCTCACGTTTAAAATCTTCTACAATCTGTCTCAAACTTACTGTCCAACATTATATCTTTTTACTTCACTTTTTCATTCCTATACAGCCAAATTGTAATACTTTCTCTGAATTTTCCTATCTTTACTCATGTAACTTTTCCCATTGGATATAATTTCTTCACATTTTCACATATTTGAATCTTACTTATTCTTCAAAGTTCAACTCAAATTACATTTCTTCCATAAAGGTATTTCTTATTCTCCAGTCAGAAGCAATCTCTTCTGGCCTTAAAATCTTCTAGTATTTTATTTGTAGCTCTTATATAAGTCATTGCTTTTTACATTCTTCTGCAAGTTATGTCATCCATTTATGACTTCTACCTGTTTTGAGAATGAAAGGTGCTTTTAGGGTGAGATTATGTATGTTTTTGTTTGTTTCTATTGCATTCATAGCTTATATATACATCGTGGTTACTCACTAAAATGTGATTTGTCCAATGAATTAGAAACTACATATCCAAGTGCATTTTAAAATCACAAGAATTCTAAAGAGAGATAATGATGAAGGTGTGGTAAATATTACTTCAGAGTTTAACACTCCATCCTATGATTTTATGGATGCCTCCGATAATTTTTAAGAAATGAGTAGGCTCATGGAATTTTACAACTAATTAAGGATTTTAGGAATCACCTATTTCAAATTCCTCTTATAATAGATGAAGCTACTGAGTTTCAGAAATGTTAAGGCACTCGCCAACAAAACATTTTATTGGCAAGGAGAAGCTGGCACCAGGAGTCTTGCCTTGTGACAACCAGTCTAGTGAACTTTCCACTAGTCGTCAGTCTTATTTTCTGTGAGGCCCAACTCAGAGTTGGGTGTTTAATGAAATGGCTTCTTTTTGTTTTGTTTTTTTTTAACTTTGAGGTATATTTTACTTATATTTTCAAGAATATAATTGAATTATTTTTTAGTGCATTTGTTGAATCATGCATACATCACCATAATTGAGCTTTCATTCATATAAATGGAATCACATAATATCTGCTCTCTTATGACTATTTCACTTAGCATAATGTTTTTGAGTTTCATTCATGTTGTAGCATTTATAAGCAGTTTGTTCCTTTTTATTCCTGACTAGTATTCCATTGTATGGATATACAACATTTTGTCTATTTCTTCATAACTTGATGGACACATTTAGATTATTTCCAATTTTGGCTACTATGAATAATGCTTCTATGAACATTTATGTGCTAGTCTTTTGTGTGGACATATAAATTCTTTCCTCTTGGGTAGATATTTAGGATTGGAATATACTGGGTCGTACAGTAAATTCATGTTTAACTTTTAACAAACTGCCAAACTGCTTTCCAAGGCGGCTGTGCAATTTTACCTTCCCATTTACCATCAGCAAAATACTATTTTGCTCCTATTCCTATGATCCTCAACTACATTTATTATTATCTGTCTTTTTAATTTTAAGCATGTAATGGGTAGGAAATGATATCTCATTGTGATTTTAATTTTAATTTTTCTAATGACTAATGATGTTGAATATATTTTTATATGCTTATTGGACATTCATATATCTTCTTTGGTGACTGTTCAAATCTGTTGACTAGATTTTCGTTGGGGTTTTTAATCTTATTATTGAGTGGTTTATTCTTTGTTTATTCTAGATGCAAGTAGTTTATCATATCTGTGTTTTTCAAATATTTTCTTCCAGTTTATTGCTTGTTACTGTATTTTCATGATGCTTTCTTTCGAAGTACAAACATTTTGAATTTTGATGAGGTCCAATTTATTTGTTTATTTTTATGTACCATAGTTTTGATGTCTAATACTTTTAAGAAATCTTTGCCTAATCCAAGTTCTCAAAGATTTTCTCCTATGTTTTCTTCTAAAGCAATTATTAAGTTTTGTTTGTGGCATAAGGTAAAGTTCAAAGTTAATTTTTTCACCTGTGGATCTCCAATTGTTGAAAAGACTGTCCTTTTCTCTTTTCTCATTGAATTGTTTTGGCACCTTATTGAAAAGTTAGGGTTCTCTTGACTGTAAATGTTAGGATTTATTTCTGGAGACTCTCAATTCTATTCTATTGATCTACATATGTATCATTATGTAAAAGGATATCTATACTTATATTCTTTATATACATACTATTTACTATATATACTATAGTGTAGTAAATACTGTACATATAAAGTATATAATGGTATGCAAAATGGTATATATATTATATAAGCTACTTATGTATACTATATATATATTGTATATATAATATTTATACTATTTTATATAAGATTAGAAGTGGGGAGGGAAAGTCCTCCGGGTTTGTTCTTCATCATAATTGGCTTAGAGATCTTAGGTCTTTGGATTTTCTAAATTTTAGGATCAGCTTATCAAGTTCTACAAAAATAAAAGATTATTGTAAACCTTGGTAGGGATTAAATTAAATCTATTAATTAATAGGGAGAATAACCATCTTAACAATATTAAATCTTCCAATTCATGAACAGAGGACATGTTTCTACTTATTCAGGTCTTCTTTAATTTCTTTCAATGATGTTTTATAATTTTCAGTGCACTAGTTTTGTAATTCTTTTGTTAAACTTATTCCCAAGTGTTTTATGCTTTTTGATGGCATCGTGAACAGAATTACATTCATTATGTTAACTTTTGATTGTTCATCACCAGTATATTGAAATGCAATTGAGTTTTGTATATATTAATCTTGTATCCGGTGAACTTTCTGAACTTATTTGTTCTAATAGATTGGGTGGGGGAATACCGAATACCTTAGGATTTTTATATACAAAATCGTGTCATCATGAATAAAGAAATATTACGTCTTTCTTTCCAATCTAGATGCTTGTATTTCTTTTTCTTGCTTGGTTTCACTTTTCTAGAACCTCGAGAACAATGTTGACTAGAAGTGGTATCAGTGGGCATCCTTCCCTTTTCACTGATCTTAGAGGGAAAGCATCCAATATTTCATAAGTAAACATGGTGTTAAGGTAGATTTTTTATATGTGACCTTTATCAGGTTGTATTCATTGAGAGTTTTTATCACAAATGAGTGTTGTTCTTTGTCAAATACTTGATATGATTACATGACTTTTGTGCTTTATTCTATTAATATGATCTATTATATTGATTGACTTTTGGATGTTAAACCAACCTTACATTCCTAGGGTAAATTTCACATGGTCATAGTGTACACATTTTTATATATTATTGGATTTGGTTTGCTAATATTTTGTTGTACATAGTTGTTTCTTAAAAATTATTCAAATATTCTTTGAATGTTGATGTGTACGTTAATCTAAATTTTAGACTAGATTTGTTACTTAAACTATTTCTTGATAATGAAGAGATACCTTATGCTCCAATTATAATGTGGTATGGTGACTATAAGGGGAGACAAACTTCCGACATCTATTTAAATACCTCTGGGGAATCTTACACTATACTCGCTATTAGTCCAAGATTACTGCCATCAGAGAGCTGGTGAGACAAAGAGTGTGAGTTTTCTGTCTGACTCAACTAAATCTCAAACACCACCCCCCTGCTTGTGAACTCTCTGTAACTCTTGCAGGTATACTATACCTCATCTTTGATCAGACAGTATCTTTCATTTTTTGTCATCTTCCATCTTATTCATTCCACCCACTACCTTCTGGCTACATTATGGCTCCTTTGCTTGCTAGTGTCAATATCTCTAAATCTATCCTTAAGAAAAGCTTATTCTTTCCCTTGCTTTCAATTCTCCTAGACTCACTGGTTCATCTTTCGTAACTTTTAAAATTTTGACTTACTGGAGAAAGTCTATATAATGTTGACTGAATCACTGAAAAATAACATTTCTCACTTGTCTACTTTTCTTCCCTCTTGAATTGAAGCTGGCTTTGTGACTTGCTTTGTCCCATAGGATGTGGTAGAATTAACATCGCTCAAATTTCAGATCCTGGGTCTTAAGAGGTGTGACAGATTCCATTCTTGCTCCTTTGGAACCCTGAGTCTACCATGCTATAAAAAGCACAGACTACTGAAAGATAAGAGGCCATGTGGATGTGGTAACCCAGCTAACAGCCAACACCAAATGCTAGTTGCATTGAGGCCATGTTAAACCCTCCAACCTAGTCAAACTTTCTGATAACTACAGCTGCATAAGCGATCCTAGGCAGCATCAGCAGAAGAAATCCCCAGACTTCCAATCCACAGCATTATGAAAAATGACAAGACTATAGTCGTTTTAAGTCACTAAAAGTTGTGGTAGTTTGTTATATGATAGTGATAACTGATACAATAACAATCAAAGTTCCTCATCTACCACCCTTCTTTGATGCATCATAGCCATTTTTATTGGTATCTTCACATATTTCTTAAAACCAGCACATACTTCTTTTTCTGTGAAACTCTCCTCTTTGACTTTCTTGATACAATTTTAAGAATTCTTTCTTCTATTAATCAATAGGTCCTATTAAGTTTTTAAACCTTTAACTTCCTCTACATACACATTTGTCCTGGGAATGTAGAGACATACATATGCTTTTCTGACCCACCCAATTAAGTTAATAGTCCCTTCTTCTCTGCTATTTCTCTACTTTGTATATGCTTCTAGAGTGTATTGTTCACTCTCTACTGCAACTTTAGGAGTTGGCTTGTCTATTTCTCTTTTTTGGTCATGTACTTCTTATGGTCAGAGATTAGTGTCTCTTCAACCTAGGTATCTAAGAAACCACACTGGCACAAATCCAGGACTCAGTAAAGTTTAATGAATTAATAAATGTGTTATTGATGTATTGATGGAGTCAGTGATGAATGAAGTGAAGGAATGGCTGAGTTACTTATTTAAAAAGATCTCCTTATTTGGTTAGTTCATTTCTATTTCTACTCATAACATCTCTAGAGATACATATCAAGAGATGTGCCTTTTTTTTTTTTTTTTGAGGAAGATTATCCCTGAGCTAATATCTGCTGCCAATCCTCCTCTTTTTGCTAAGGAAGACCTGCCCTGAGTGAACATCCGTGCCGTGCCCATCTTCCTCCACTTTATATGTGGGACTCCTGCTTCAGCATGACTTGACAAGCGGTGCCATGTCTGCACCGGGATCCGAACCGGCGAACCCCAGGCATCCGAAGCGGAACATGCGATCTTAACCGCTGCGCCCCCTGGTTGGCCCTAAGATGTGCCATTTTTTATTGTTTCCATGTGTGTTTCTTTTTCTTTCCTAAATGTATTTTAATTGTTTTGCGTATGGGAACAGAAATAATACTGTGGTATATTTTCTGGAGACAAGCGATTTCTGCTATAACTCCCTGCTTCCATGTATTTGATTGTTTTATTCTTAATTTTCTACCTAATACTCATAGAACTATGTAAAACTTTTACTCCTCATAGTTAAGTACCGTTGGTTTCAAAAACTTCCTGATACCTGGCATTACTGGAAACATCACAGCTTGTTATAAAAGAAGACTGGAAATCTCAGGAGCAAGCACTAATAACATTATTGTTGGCTGACACACCTAAATTTAAATTTTGATTGCAGCAAGTTCCCCATCCTCATCCATCAATATTAGTGAAGTTGTAACTTTTATGTAAGAAATTTTATAGTTGCCAAATATTTACATGTCTTGTTTCTGTTATTCAGTTAACTCAGCTGTTGAAGACATGACAGTTATTTCTGGTCCAAGGGTGCCTTAGTCCGGCCAGGAAAATATGTTTCTTTTGGAAAGGGATTCATCACTTGTATTAGAAAAACAATTCAGAGCATGTCCTCATGGCTTATGGGTCAATAGAATCAGTGTCACACAGGAAGGGTGGCAAACTTTATTCTTGTTTAGATATTTTTAAGTTTCTAGACTAAGATGTACATATATATTTTTCAAACTAAGCTCTCTATACTACTTAGTTTCCAACTAAGTATATAGGGAGGACTATATATATAATATATTTGCATATACTTAGATCTTTCTGGGGATTGGGTTGCTTGTGAATGTTTGGTGTACAAAATTAATGAAGTCTTTCAAGAATTTCCATCTTTTAACTTAATCACTTAATAGTATATATTCCTCCATATTATGAAAGCATACTTGTAAGATTAGTTCTATAGGTAACAACCCTGTTTAATGTACTTGTGGCTGCTATTTTATTGCTCTGGTAGAGACAAACAGAAATTAGAACCATTACTGCATTTATTACATGCAGTCTCTTGAGATTTACATATATTCTCCAAAAATCTAATAAGAAACCAAAAATGCTTTATTCTTTGTATAATTGCCAGAAAATTTCCTGTTGAGTAATTTTGAGAAATCCTCTATGCTACTGTTTGATAAACAGATAAAAAGTAGAGTTGCCAAAGTTTACAATTTACTTTAATGAATAGACACTGGGATCTTACTGATTTTAATATCTTTTAAAAGTTATGATCTAACGTAAGTTTTGATGTAAAAGTAAATGGTACATAATCATCTGACTCCTGTGTAAAAGTGTGAATGTGTTTGTGTTGAAGAAAGGGCATTTGTTGTTAAGAAAAGTAGGTGATAGCCTAAAGGAACTTTTACTGAAAGAGTAAGAAACTACTTCAGAGTTCTCCCAAGGCAACTACTTCACCCAGTCACATTTTGTCGTCTTTCTATAAGCACTGACTGTCCCTTTGGGTAAGAAACACTTGGCTAGATTCACAAAAGCTCTAATGAGTTAGAAAGAAGTCAGAAAACATTTGCAACTTGTAAAAGTCTTCTCTTGACTCAAAGCAGCTTTATCTTTGTAGTCATTATGCAAACTGGATCAACATTCAACTCACTACACCATGATTTATTTAGACACAGCCCCTATAATGGAATTCAGTATTCAAGCAAAAATAAAGAGTACTCACAAAGGAATCTGTCTGAACAATAATATTTAAATAAATAAACAAACAAATAACCACAGTGTTTAACCAGCAAAGGATATACTAGATTAAACAAAGGACATGTCTTCAGGGATCCTTCTTCTTAAACAAAAAGAAAATTCTGACTTGTAAAGATATAAAAGTTTCCATTAATTTAATGCTCAAATAATTATTTGAAATTTCCCAGTGTAATAAAAATTATTAAATTACAAAATTTCTTACATTTCACAGGGCAATTAGCTTTGTGGGAAACTCTACACTAGACTAACATGTCTTCTAAGAATTAATAAGAAATGTATATACTCTTTCCTACAGTGAACTCTACTATAAACCAAATCACTAGGGAATTGGTAGTCACTACTTCCGATTCTTAGCTTACTGAGCCAGGCTGCTCTCTCTCAACGGATATTCAATCCCCTGAAATCCTTCTCTGCATAGGTCAAGCCCACTAAGTCCAAATAACAAACAAAAGAATGCCAGGGGAAGAATTTTATAGATTTCAAGGAATACAAACTTACACTATTATCCATTGCTAGAATCATTGTAGAATGCAAGGCTGTGTTGAGAGCTCCTGCCAGTTTCAGTTCATGTGTCTCTGTAGCTTAGGGTGCTTCCAAAATTATAGTAGTTAAGATGTCTCCGTTGGTGCAAGGAGGAAAAGAGTTAGCAGATTTGCTTGAATTTATAACTCCTGTTCTAATGCTCCGTTCTCTCCCTGGATGTCAAGCACACATTTTTCTTATTAAAGATGTTTTGGGAGGGTAGGTCATCGTATTCCTGTCAAGATCACCCCTTGTCATGAGTCAGAATCATCCAGCTAATCTTTGGTGATTTCCTCCAAGCACACAGTTTAACTAGAAAAGATCTTTACATTAATTTTTAACCCCAAGTTTTCTTCTCCCAACAGAAAATATTTGAGAAACATTAAAAAGGAATATGTTCTGGTGATGTGGAATCAATTAGAAATTAAAGACAGGAGGTTTCTTCTGAGGGGTGTTTTCTTCGACCCAAAAGTAGCATTCAAAATATTCATAGTCCACTGCCAACTTTAATATTAAATGCTAAAACCATGAAATTTTCAGTGAACTTAACCTGATCCTGTACATACGTAAGGCAGGTTAGAGAGCTATTAGTCATTAACAATTTACCATGATGATTAGATTCTTGTAGCATAAATTGAGAGTAAAATCATCCTGCTTACTTCATACCTTGTTTCCCAGAAAAGGAAGTTAAAGAGCACATATACATATGCTGTAACCCAATATGTGATACATTAGGGGCTTTTGAGAAATTCCTTTTGTCCCCAAGTGTGTTCTCTTATTTTATATGTCTGAAAAGGGTTGCAAGACCAAAAGTTGAGATGAAAGCCTCCAAGATTTCTCAGGGAAAAACATCAATGTAAGAGAGAGGAAAACAGTATACAGTGTTCTATCTGAAGACCAACTTTCCTTAAAAGAAATAACGTAAAACCCAATGCCAATTATAACCCAATTATAAATTAGAAAAGCAGCTAAAATACCTTTAATCACTGTAGAATAAAAAGTAAGATTTTTATACACTGTTTATAACTACAAAATTTTACATTATTTTTAATATTTATTATTCTGGAATTAGAATAATGTTATTTAGATTTTTTGTAAAATCGTTTATCTTTGTTTATGGTCATAACATTTTAACATTTCTATTAACTACTTGATCCAAATCAAATCAAAGCTTTGCAAAATTATGATTCATAGGTAGTTATTATGTCTCTTTAACATACATTTTTGAAATTTCTGATAGTCTTCCAAACAAGATACATCGCATAATTGATTCTTTGGTTCCTCAATGTGGTATTCTCAGTGCCTAGCACACAGCTGTCACATATTTGTGGATCCCTAGGTATTTGATGGCTAAATAAATGATTACTATCTTCAAATTCAGCTACGTCAATCTTTTAAAGGTTCAAAGTCTTATTCAAAGGAATATTTAGTCTCACTTCAAACACTTTATTGTATTTGAATCTAAGGAAAAACACCACCATAGAAATTCTAGATCAGAGGAAAAAGACAGAGAAAAATCTTTTTTGAGGGGGTAGCACAAAATTATACATTCAATGCAAGAGACGGAGATATTTACAGTTTGCTGAAAGGATCAGATATATGAATTGAATAATGAATTGCATAAGTGAAGTCAGAGTCCCAAGAAACAAAAAAAAATGAACCAAACATTTATATTAAATCCTAGAAGGTCACAGAGTCTAACTATTCTCAGATATCAGATAGGTTCATTCTAGTATGTCTTTACTTTTCCTGTTTCCTTGATCTTTGACACTCGTTTTTGTTATGACAGTTCTCCGTTTATTTTCTAACACTTTTTTTCATCTTAATAATGTATTTTCATGCTTTTTTTTTTTTTTAAAGATTTTATTTTTTCCTTTTTCTCCCCAAAGCCCCCCGGTACATAGTTGTGTATTCTTCGTTGTGGGTTCCTCTAGTTGTGGCATGTGGGACGCTGCCTCAGCGTGGTCTGACGAGCAGTGCCATGTCCGCGCCCAGGATTCGAACCGACGAAACACTGGGCCGCCTGCAGCGGAACGCGCGAACTTAACCACTCGGCCACGGGGCCAGCCCCTGTATTTTCATGCTTTTAACTAAGATTTTTAAGGAGAAATTCCATTTTGTAAATAATACATTAGATATTGTTAATGTTGTTTTAGAATTATAAAAGGAATGAAAATATTTTATTCTTATTTTATGTTTAAGTAGGATTGTATTGCTAGCATAATAATTTGAAACAATGTTTATGGGAAGCAAATGATACATGTAAAAGTCATTTTAAAGCAAGCAAATAGATGAAACACTTACTTAGAAAGTTTATTTCCTGTGTACCCTTCATTATATCATGACACTATTTTTTCAGTAGTTATTCATCAGCAACAGATTATTATTTATTAATTAACCTCTAACGTTATATTGAGTTAAAAAATAATCAAAAAATAATCAATCGCAAAATATACTCATCTCTCTACAAAACTGTGTTTTAAGGAAATATTAGTACATACATTGGTGGTAACATGGAGAATCCTAAAACTTTTAATCTCAGTGAATAAATAGAATTCAACCATTTCACATAAAGGGGTCCAGAAGTACCTGTCCTATCATTTATGAGTTGGTTAACTTAATGTAAGAAGTAAAAATGCCTCAGAATTACAAGTATTTTCTTTCCATCAAAGAAAAAACATTCTTCTGATATTCCTTTGAAAATTTAAGTAGCTATAAAGTAAGAGTATATCAAAATATGATTAATTTATGTTTCCACTTAGAAATATATTCTTCAATTTTTATATGATCATCACTATAAATAATGATAAAATGAGATTCAATAACCAAAATAGCACTAAAGTATGGAGAAGAAAGCTTGCTTCTCAATCACAAAGTCTGATGAATCTTTAAAGCAAATGTACATAAATAAAAGCCCATCCAAACCTAAAGATCAACTCTTAAGCAGTGTCATCACAGAACTACAGATCTAGTTTTTCCCTCTACACAGATAAAATTAATATTTTTGAATGACTAAGGACAAAAACATGCAGAAAAACAGCAAAATGAATCATAGTCACTTTAACATTCCATTACACAAATTTCTCTGCTTTGTATTAGGCACGTTAGAGGCTGCATCATTTTTAGTTTACTCTGAGTTGGTAAGAATGTATCAGCCATTTCTTGATTTCCAATTCACAATAGCCCATCCATTTATATATAGGTACCTTGATTTTTCTGGGCAGGCTCTCTGATTACTCACTCTTACTTACTAAGGTTTTCCTGTATCTTACAACCGTAGCTTCCTAGCAGACAGCATTATTAACCTCTGTAGCTAACTTAGTTGCAATTGGGAAAGCTTTTCCTACCTCATAACAGCTTTGTTCCTGTTTATGCACAAAAGTAATTTGCTGTTCTCTGGATCTGCTGAGGAACACACACACAAAAAAGCACATTTTGCATGTGTTTTGACAAATGCATATGCCTATGTAACAATCACCATAAATTAAGATATAAAGCATATCCATCATTCCAAGAAGTTATCTTGTACACCTTTTCAATCAATTGTCCCCCACATCCTGGCCTCAAACAACTAGTGACCTACCTTCCATCATTTTAGTTTTGTATTTTATGGCTTAACATAAATAGAATACCACATTATGAATTTTTCTGTCTTTGTTATCTATTCCTTACTGTAATATTTTTAATATTCTTCCATGCTGTTGTGGTTATCAGTGTATATTGTTTATATTATATACTGTTTATATCAGCTGTTATATAAAACAGTATAATTTATTTTTGCTGCCTAATAGTTATCTGTTGTATCTATATATTAAAATTTGTTTAGTGATTCATCTGTTGATGAACCTTTGGATTGTTTCCAGGTTTTCATTATTTTGAATAAAGCTGCTATGAACATTTGTGTCAACTCTTTGTGTAGATACAGATATTTATTTTTCTTAGGTAAAGACTCAGAAGTAGAACTGCTTGGTCATATGATAACTGTATTTTTAACTTGATAAGACACAATAAGTGTTTTTGGTTTTTTGGTTTGAGGAAGATTAGCCCTGAGCTAACTAATGCCAATCCTCCTCTTTTTGCTGAGGAAGACTGGCCCTGAGTTAACATCCATGCCATTTATATAATTATTAAATAGCAGAGATTCTGTACATTTTTGTATAGAATTCCATGTCATATATATACATATACATATATATCGTAATAGTTTCTACCAGTGTGTAGATTCACGGTGCCTCTTAAAGAAAAGAATGTTTTAATTTTAATTTTTTTATTTTCTTTTTTCTCCTATGATTTGTGCTTTTTGTGTCTGATCTAAGATACATTTGCCTACTCCATGTTTGTGAAGATTTTTCTCTTAGAAGATTTATAACTTCAGACATATGTACATTTACGTCTATAAACTATTTCAAGTTAATTTTCATACCGTATAAGGTAAGTATTGTGTGTGTGTGTGTGTGTGTAACAACATACAAATATATATAAATATATAGCTATATGGGTATCCAGTTCCAGCTCTTTCGGAACCGTTTGTTGAAACTCTTCATTTTCCCATTGGATCACCTAGGGATCTTTGTTGAAAATGATTTGACCATATATATGTAGCTCCATTTCTGGGCTTTCTGTTCTGTTCTATTGCTCTATAGATCTATCTTTACATCAATACCATACTATATGATTACTTTAGCTTTACAACAAATATTAAAATTGGGTAGCAAAAGTCTTCCAAATTACTCTAAAAAAAGTTTTAGGTATTCCAGGTCTTTCACATTTCTGTATAGATCTTAGTATCGTTTTGTCAATTTACAAAAAACAAAACCTGCTACAGTTTTGATTGGTATTGAATTACATATACAGAACAATTTTGGAAAAATTAAAGCATCTTAATAATATTAAGTCTTCTGAACTATGAATATAGTATAAATCTCTATAGAAATCTTTATTTCTGAGATCTCGTCAAGAGATCTGCGTAAGCAGACTCAGAACTCATCTCCTCCCATGAACACAACCAGGTTACAACTATTTTGGGAAAAAACACCCTGGATAGAAAACTGAAAACTCAATAAAAAGAATCTCCACAACAAGGGACAGTCCTGATTAAGGTGGAATAGGCAGAAATTCCTGCCGGAGAGGAAAAAAGCCACTGTTAGGAGCAGCAGAGCTTCTCAGCAGTCCAGGCGGGAGCCACCCTGAGTACGCAGCCCTCCCTGGAGGAATGAGGTATGGAGTGGGCGAAATACTGCTATAAGCATCCTTCAGACTCAACCCAACTGAGACTGAGGTCTTACTGTCTAGCTTCACTGGCTATTAACTGCAGCTAGGATGCCCCCAGAAAAGCTATCACTTGAAAGCAGAAAAGACCCGGGTCTTAAAGGGCCCACACACAAACTC
Organism: Equus quagga; assembly: GCF_021613505.1. Lineage (NCBI taxonomy): Eukaryota > Metazoa > Chordata > Mammalia > Perissodactyla > Equidae > Equus > Equus quagga. The sequence goes on from NC_060274.1 coordinate 54,073,334, forward strand.
ACTCATTGCAGCAAACTAAAATCACTAGAGAGAAGGCTGACAGTCCTTTGGTGAAACAAGACTCACCTGGTGGTTTCTGTGGGCATCTTGGTGAGAGGAGGGACCTCTCCGGTGACTAAGACATTTGGTGGGGGCCATTGTTCTGACCTGGTCCAGGCTGCTGACACAGACCCTGGTGGGCTCCATTGAGGTTCTTCCCTTGGCCTGTTAGCCCAGGGGTCTGCCACACCCACTAGAGCACAGATTTAATCCAGTTCAGACAGGGCAGGCAGCACACACCAGGGACCAGCAACACCTAACAGGCTCACTTTTCAGCCTGCGTTGACAGGGTGCCTTGATCCTCTACAGGCAGGTGAGTGTGTCCGCCTCTGTGGGGCAGGGCCTCTGTGAGGACCAGGTGATCTGAGGGGGGCTATTGGTGGAGAGGTGGGGGCCTTTGCAGTGTGAATTGGGGTATACTCCAGGGGGTTGAGAAGTGTGCACAGACCAAGACTGAGTTGACAGGGTGTGTGGTCCTGTGGGGGATGAGACTTCTCAGTGGCAGAAGACCTGTGTTTCACAAATAGCCATAAAAGGATCAGCCCCACCTTCCAAAGCCTGAAACAATTGAGTGCTCCAGGGCATAGGGCCAGACCCACTCAGCTGCACTCCTAAGAGAAGTGACAACAGCTTTGTAGGCCTGAGGCCTACAGAAACTCTAAGCCCCTGAGCCTAGCAGCCAGTTACACTGGGTAACAACCCAATTAAGAGGAAAACTGCAATAGGAGTGTGCTGATAGACTTTGTAGCCAATGGTGCTGAGGCTCCCCAAACCGGATTTACAAACAGCTGCCAGGGAAGGAAAGACTAGACTCCTTGGGTACCTGCAGTGGGAGCAACCCTGACACAGCAGAAGAACACAAGTAGCCCACAAAGCAGTCACTCCTGGATCATTTGGACTGGTGATGAGAGGGAAGCACACTGCTGGGCCTCATAAGGCATCTCATACATAAGGCCACTTCTCCAAGATCAGGAGACATAGCTGACTCACCTGATACATACAAATAAGCACAGAGAAAGAGGCATAATGAGGAGACAAAGGAATGCTTTCCAAGCAAGGGAAAAGGACAAAACCCCAGAAAAAGGGCTAAATGAAACAGAAACAAGTGACCTACTCAACAAGGAGCCCATAAGGCTATCAGTGGACTTCTTAGCTGAGACCCGCTAGGTGAGAAGAGAACAGCGCGATGTATTTAAAGTGCTAAAAGGAAAAAACCTACAGCCAAGAATATTCTATCCATCAAGGTTGTCATTCAGAATGGAAGGAGGGATAAAGTGCTTCCCAGATAAGCAAAAATTAAAGGAATTTATCACCAAGAAGCCAGTTCTACAAGAAATGCTGAAGGGACTTATTTAAGTGGGAAAGCAATAACAAGAAATAAAGATTAAAAAAAATCAAAACAACAACAAAGCCAGGCAATAAAATCACTTGTAAAGGTAAAAATATAGTAAAGGTGGTAGATCAACTACCTGTGAAGATAATATGAAGGTTAAAATCACCTGTTTCAATGACAAGAGAGTAATGGATAGACACACTAACCAAGAGACTACATATGATTTCAAAAACGTAAAATGTGGGAGGAGGGGAGTGAAAAAGTAGAGCTTTTAGAAAGAGGTCAAGCTAAAGAGGCTATGAACTCGATATAGACTGTTTTATACATAGAACATTAAATAGGATCCTCATGCTAATCACAAATCAGAAACCTATTATAAGTAAGCAAAGAAGTAAGACAAAAGAAATCAAACATATTACTAAAGATAGCCATCAAACCACAAGAGAAGAGAGCAAGAGAAGGAGAAAGGAACAAAGAACTACTAAAACAACCAGAAAAAAGTAACAAAATATCCACAAGTACATATTTATCAACAGCTACTTTAAACATCAATGGACTAAATGGCCCAATCAAATGCCACAGGGTGGCCAATTGGATAAAAAAACAAGACCCATGTATATGCTGTGTGGGGACCTGGAAATGGCCACCCCAAGATATGTCTCTTTGGCATGAGGATTATTTGAGGCTGGTTTCTTTGCAGACAGGAAAGCAACTGAAAAGTAGAACTTGCTTACCCTTTTGTTAAGAGACATTTACATTGTAAAGGAAATCTCCATCTGTAAAGATATCCCCCTCTCTACCAAGAAGAAGGGGAGATGACCTTATCTCTAGAAACTCTTAATCAATACCAAAGGCAAGGACTTAAATCTGCATAATAAACTTATGCCTGTTTCTGGTAACCTCCTGTAACTGACTTCCCTCCCCCTCCCAACATTGGCATTTCTTTAAGAATTAAGCATCTTTCCTTAGGCTAGGAACTGATTGCTGTGCTCACCTGTGACCACCCAGCTCAAGACAATAAACTTGCCTCCTGCTACACCTTCCAAGATAGCAGGACTACCTGCTGTGTCCATCAAGCGCTGTGCTGACAGGGCAATCTTGTGACTATTGTTGGAGGGACATTTCAATCATATGTGAAATATCCTGTTTGGGGGTATATAACCACTATGTGCACCCCACTTCTTTGGTGCCCTTTCCTCCTTCGGGAAGGAAGGCCCCAGGCCACGGTCCTCATAAAGCTTTGTTTAATTTTCTCTTGCTATTCTGTCTCATGTGAATTTAATTCATTCTCCAGCCAGACGAATCCACATTAGGTAGAGGAAAAGTCTTCCTCCCCTCCAGCTGCATACAACAGACACACTTCAGACCTAAAGACACTGACAAACTGAAAGTGAAAGGAGGGAAAAAGATATTCCATGCAAATGGCAAAGAAAAGAAAGTGGGCGTAGCAATACTCATATCAGACAAAATAGACTTTAAAACAAAAACTGTAAGAAGAGACAAAGACAGGCACTGCATAATAATAAATGGAACAATCCAACAAGAAAATATAACACTTGTAAATATCTATGCACCCAACATAGGAGCGCCTAAATATATAAATTAATTATTAACAGACACAAAAGGAGAAATAGACAGTAACACAATAATAGTAGGGGACTTTTACTCTACTTACACCAATGGATAGATCATCCAAACAGAAGATCAATAAGAAAACACTGGCCTTAAAGGACACATTAGACCAGATGGACTTAGTAGATATATGCAGAACATTCCATCTAGAAACCACAGAAAATACATTCTTTTCAAATGCACATGGAACATTCTCCAGGATTGATGACATATTATGCCACAAAACAAGTCTCAATAAATTTAAGAAGATCGAAATAATACCATGCATCTTTTTGGACCACAAAGTTATGAAACTAGAAATCAACTACAGAAAGAAAACCAGAAAAGCCACAAAAATGTGGAGATTAAACAAAATGCTACTGAACAACGATTGGGTCAATGAAGAAATCAAAGGAGAAATCAACAAATTCCTAGAGACAAATGAAAATGAGAATATGACATGCCAAAATCTGTGGGATACAGCAAAAGCGATTCTAAGAGGGACGTTTATAGAAATTCAGACCTACCTCAACAAAGAAGAAAAATCCCATATAGACAATCTAAAAACGCATCTAAAGGTACTAGAAAAAGAACAACAAACAAAGCCTAAAATCAGCCAAAGGAAGGGAATAATAAAAATCAGAGCAGAAATAAATGAAATAGAGACTAAAAAAACAACTGAAAAAATTAATGAAACCAAGAGCTGGTTCTTTGAAAAGATAAACAACATTGACAAACCCTTAGCTAGACTCACCCAGAAAAAGAGAGAAAAGGCTCAAATAAGAGATATTACAACAGACAACTCAGAAATACAAAAGATAATAAGAGAATACGATGAAAAACTATACACCAACAAATTGGATAACTTAGAAGAAAGGGGATAACTTCTCAGAAACATACAACCTTCCAAAACTGGACCAAGAAGAAGTAGAGAATTTGAATAGACCAATCACCAGTAAGGAGATCGAAACAGTAATCAAAAACCTCCCAAATAATAAAAGTCCAGCACCAGATGGCTTCCCTGGTGAATTCTACCAAACATTCAAAGAAGACTTAATACCTATCCTTCTCAAATTCTTCCAAAGAATTGAAGAGGAGGGGAGGCTTCCTAGCTCATTCTATGAAGCCAGCATTATCCTGATACCAAAACCAGACAAGGACAACACAAAAAAAGAAAATTACAGGCCAATATCCCTGATGAACATTGATGCAAAAATCCTCAATGAAATACTAGCAAATCGAATACAACAATACATTAAAAAGATCATACGTCATGATCAAGTGGGTTTCATTCCAGGGGTGCAGTGATGGTTCAACACCCGCAAATCTATCAACACAGTAATACAACACAGTAAGGTGATACAACACAGTAAGAAAATGAAGAATAAAAATCACATGATCATCTCAATACATGTAGAGAAAGCACTTGACAACATACAGCATCCATTTATGATAAAAACTCTAAATAAAATGGGAATAGAAGGAAAATACCTCAATATAATAAAGGCCATATAGGACAAACCCACAGTAAATATCACTCTCAGTGGAAAAAAACTGAAAGCTATCCCTCTAAGAACAGGAACCAGACAAGGATGCCCACTGTCACCACTCTTATTTGACATAGTATTGGAAGTCCTAGCCACAGCAATCAATCAAGAAAAAGAAATAAAAGGGGTCCACATTGGAAAAAAAGTGCAACTGTTACTCTTTGCAGACAACATGAGTTTATATGTAGAAAACCCTAAAGAATCCATTAAAAAACTTTTAGAAACACTAAATGAATACAGTCAAGTCGCAGCATACAAAATCAACATACAAAAATCGGTTGCGTTTCTATACACTAACAGTGAAGTAGCAGAAAGAGAAATTAAGAATACAATCCCATTTACAATTGTAACAAAAAGCATAAAATACCTAGGAATAAACTTAACCAAAGAGGTGAAAGATCTGTACAGCGAAAACTATAAAACATTGTTGAAAGAAATCAAAGACGACAGAAAGAAATGGAAGGATATTCCATGCTCTTGGATTGGAAGAATTAACATAGTTAAAATGTCCATACTTCCTAAAGCAAACTATAGATTCATGCAGTCGCTATCAAAGTTCCAACAATATTTTTCACAGAAATAGAACAAAGAATTCTAAAATGTATATGGAACAACAAAAGACCAGAAATAGCCAAAGCACTCCTGAGAAAAAAGAACAAAGCAGGAGGTATGACGCTCCCAGATTTCAAAATATAGTACGGAGCCATAGTAACCAAAACAGCATGGTACTGGCACAAAAACAGACACGCAGATCAATGGAACAGAATCAAGATCCCAGAAATAAGCCCAAACATTTCTGGACAGCTAATATTCAACAAGGGAGCCAAGAGCATACGATGGAAAAAGGAGAGTCTCTTCAATAAATGGTGTTGGGAAAAGTGGACAGCCACATGCAAAAGAATGAACGTAGACCATTACTTTACATCATGGGCAAAAATCAACTCAAAATGGATTAAAGGCTTGAATGTAAGACCCAAAACCATGAAACTTCTAGAAGAAAACATAGGCAGTACACTCTTTGACATCGGTCTTAGCAGCATATTTTCAAGTACCATGTCTGACCTGGCAAGGGAAACAAAAGAAAAAATGAACAAATGAGACTACATCAAACTAAAAATATCTGCACAGCAAAGGAAACCATCAACAAAATGAAAAGATAACCTAACCATTGGGAGAAGATATGTGCAAACCATATATCAGATAAGGGGTTAATATCCAAAATATACAAAGAACTCATACAGCCCAACAACAAAAAAACCAACACCACAATTAAAAAATGGGCAAAAGATCTGAACAGAGATTTCTCCAAAGAAGATATATAGATGGCCAACAGGCATATGAAAAGATGCTCATTGTCATTAGCTATCAGGGAAATGCAAATCAAAACTACAATGAGGTATCACCTCACTCCTGTCAGAATGGCTATAATTAACAAGACAAGAAACAATAAATGTTGGAGAGGATGTGGAGACATGGGAACACTTGTACACTGCTGGTGGGAGTGCAAACTGGTGCAGCCACTATGGAAAACAGTGTGGAGTATCCTCAGAAAAACAAGAATAGATCTCCCTTATGATCCAGATATCCCTCTGCTGGGTACTTATCCAAAGAACTTGAAAATGTAAAGGCATAAAGATACTCACACCCCTATGTTCACTGTAGCATTATACACAATAGCCAAGACTTGGAAGCAGCGTAGGTGCCCATGAAGGGACGAATGGATAAACAAGATGTAATATATATACATAATGGAATACTACTCAGCCATAAGAAATGATGAAATCCAGTCATCTGTGACAACATGGAAGGTCCTTGAGAGTATTATGCTGAGTGAAATTAGTCAGAGGAAGAAAGGCAAATACCATATGATCTTACTCATAAGGAGAAGATAAAAACAACCACCACCAAACACATAGCAATGGAGATTGGCTTGGTGGTTACTATAGGGAAAGGCAGGAGGGCAAAAGGGGTGATTAGGCTCACATATGAGGGGATGGACTATAATTAGTTTGTGGGTGGTGAACATGATGTAATCTACACAGAATTCACAATATATTATGATGTACATCCGAAAGCTATATAACGTTATAATCCAATGTCACTGCAATTAAATAAATTAATAAATTTAATAAAAACAATTTTGAAAAAGAAAGAAATCTTTATTTCTCTCAGCGATATTTTGTGGTTCTTACTGAACTGATCTTGTACATCTTTTGTAAAATGTATGCATAAGTATTTCTCATTTTATGATGCTCTAGTAAATGGTATTGTTTTCTTAATTTCAGTTGCCAATTGTTCATTTCTAGTATACAGAAATGTGATTATACATTTTTTGTATTTTCACATTATATATTGTGATTTTGCTAAACTCTTGTCTTAGATATAGCAGTTTGGGTTTTTTACTAATCCTTAGGAATTTCTATGTACATGATAATTTTTTATATAAATATAAATTTCCGTTTTCTTTTGCCATTTGTATGTATTGTGTTTCTTTTTATTGTCTTCTTACATCGGCTACAAGCTCTAGAACAATGCTAAACAGAAATGCTGATAGTGGCAAACTTGCCTTGTTCCCTATCTTAGCTGTTAAGCATTCAGTCTTTCATCACTAAATGTGATGCTAGCTGAAATTTTTTTTATTGGCACCTGAGCTAACAACTGTTGCCAATCTTTTTTTTTTTTCTTTCTGCTTTTTCTCCCCAAATCCCCCCAGTACATAGTTGTATATATTTCAGTTGTGGGTCCTTCTAGTTGTGGCACGTGGTACGCCGCCTCAATGTAGCCTGATGAGTGGTGTCATGTCCGCGCCCAGGATCCGAACCAGCGAAACCCTGGGCCGCCGTAGCGGAGCGCGAGTACTCTAATCTCTTAGCCATGGGACCGGTCTTGCTAGTTGTAGATTTTTGAAGATGACCTTTATGTGGTTGAGGAAGTTCTCTTCTATTCCTTCTTTACTGAAAGTTTTTAGTAGGAGTGGGTGTTGAATTTGTCAAATTCTTTTGCTGCATCTATTAAGATAGTTGTATTATTTTTCTAATTATGTTGATATGGTGAATTGCGCTGATTGATTTTGAATGTTAAATCAAGTTTGCATCGCTGAGATAAGGTCTAGATGGAATTACTCTTTTCATATATTGCTGGATACTATTAAATAATATTTTGGTAAAGATCTTAGCTTTAATGTTCATAAAAGACATTTAACCATAATTTTATTTTCTTGTGATACCTTTGTTTCACTGGAGCAATTGTAGCTCTGTAATGAGTGGAGAAGATTGCCTTCTGTATTTTCAAAAAGGCATGTGTAGGTTGTTAGTATTCTTTCTTTCCTGAATGCATAATAGAATTTACCAGTGAAGACATCAGGGCCTGGAATTTTCTTTGTGTGAAGGTTTTTAATTAAACCATCAATTCCTACAATCATTATAAAGCTATTCAGATTTTTATTTCTTCTTCAGTAATCTTTGTTATATTTTGTTTTTCAGTGAACTTGTCTATTTCATATAAGTTGACTATAAATTGGCAGAACCATATTCATTCTAATTACTTATTATTCTTTGAATGACTGTAAGATCTCTAACAATGTTTTCTTTCATTCCTGATGTTAGTAATTTGTGTTTTCTCTTTTGAAATTTTCTTGATCAGTCTTATTAGAAGTTTTTCAATTTTATTAATCTTTTCAAACATCAATCTTGTGACTTTTTTTATTTTCTCTGTTGTTTATCACTTCTCTCATTTATTTCTGCTTACTTTTATTATTTCTTTTCTTTTTTTTACTTTTGGCCTAATTTGCCCATTTTAAAAAAATTTTAAAGCAGAAGTTTATTTCTCGGGTTTTACCTTTCCCTTTATAAGAATTTAATACTACAAGTCTCCCTCTAGCATAGCCTGAGATGTATCTCATGAATTTTGATATGCTATGTGTATTAATTGGGACTCTCCAGAGAAACAGGATCAATGGAATGTATACACACATGTGCATGGGCACACACACACACATATTACATATGAGAGAAAAAGAGATCTATTTTAAGAAATTGATTTGCTCATGTGATTGTGGAGGTTTGGCAAGTCCAAAATCTGCGGTGCAGGCTGGTGGCTGGTGACCCAGGGAAGAGTTGATGCTGCAGTTCATGCCCTAAGGCAGTCTGCTGCAGAATGCCTCTTCTTCGCGGGTGGTCAGTCTTTTTCTACTAAGGCCTTCGATTGATTGAATGAGTCCCATCCACATTATGGAGAGTAGTCAGATTTACTCCAAGTCTACTGATTTAAATGTTCACTCACTGAAAACAATACCTTCACATGAACATCTAGAATAAAGTTTGACCAAATATCTGGGTACCTTGGCCTAGACAAGTTGACATATAAAATGAACCATCACACAATCTCATCATAATCTTTTTATTTAAGAAATTTTCTAATTTCCATTATGAATTCTTCTATGACCCTTGGGTCAGCTAGAATTTTTTTTTTTTTTCAACTTGTGAATTATTAGGGAATTTTTGAGATAACTTTCCATTAGTGAATTATAACTAAATTCTGTGTGTCGGAGAATAACAACTTTATGAGTCCAATCTTATTAAATTTTTTGAGCTTTGTTTTATGGCCTTTAAGATAGTCTATCTAGGTTAATGCCACATGTATGCTTTCAAATTATATTTATTCCTCTGTTCTTGGGAGCACTTCTGTAAATTTTAAGTATATCATGTTGGTAGATAGTGTAGTTCATATCTTCTGTATCCTTCCTGATTTTCTGTCTTATTTTTCTATTCATTATTCAGAGAGGAGCCAACCCTGGTGGTCTTGTGTTTAAGATATAATGCTCTCCCCACTGTGGCCTGGGTTCATTTCCCAGTGAGGGAACCACACCACCTATCAGTTGTCATACTGTGGCAGCTGCGTTTTGCTGTGATGCTGAAAGCTATGCCACAGGTATTTCAAATAGAGCAGGGTCACCCATGATGGGCAGGTTTCAGCAGAGCTTCCAGACTAAAGAGATTAGAATGAAGAACCTGGCCATGCGCTTCCAAAAAAATTAGCCATGAAAACCCTATGAATCGCAGCAGATTGAGTACTTAAAAAAAGTGTTACACTTTATCTCCTAATTGTTTTATTTAGTGATTGCTTGGGTTTTTAATGTACATCTTTAATTGATTACCATCTACTTTCCAGTAATATTATATCACTTCACTTATAATGTAGGACTTTTAAACATTATGATTCCATTTTCCTGTCCATTTCCCATCCCTTGACTATCATTGTCACTTCTACACTTGTTATAAAACTTATGAATAGTTCATAATTTCTGCTTTACAGGTAGCAATAACTTTTCAATGAAGTAAAAGTAGAAAAAGTGTCATTTACTTACCCATATATTTGCCATTTCTAGTGTTCTACATTCCTTTCTATACACCCTAGTTTCCATCTGATATCACTCGCCTGCTGCCTAAAACTTGATTACACTTCATGTATTGAAGGTCTTCTGGAAATGAATTCACTCAGCGTTTGTTTGTCTAAGAAAGGTTTATACACTTTCATTTATAAATATTTTCTTTGGCTATAGAAGTCTAGGTTAATCTTTTTAATTTATCTTTTAGCACTTTAATGGTGTTCTATTGTCTTTTGGCTTACATAATTTCTCACAAAAGTCATCTATATTCTTATTATTCTACTGTTCGTTAAGTGTGCTTTCTCCTCTACTGCCTTTTTTCTTTATACTGGTTTTCAGCAGTTTGATTATGTTGCAGCTTGTTGTGTTTGTGTGCTTGTATGTGTTTATTCTCCTTGGAATTCATTGAGATTCTTGGATCTTGAATTTATAATTGACATCAAATTCAGAAAAAAATTAGCCCTTATTCCTACAAATATTTTTTCATGTCCTGCTTCCTTAACTTTGTGCACTGCAATTATATATTTTTTAGGCAGGTTAATATTATTCCAATTGTCTTTAGGTTCTTTTCTTTCCTTCAGTCTTTTATCTCTCTGTGTTTCATTTTAGAGGGTTTCCAGCCCTATGTCTTCAAGACTATTGCTATTTAAGTCTAACTGAGATTTTACTCAGTTTATTCTGGGGCCCAGACTCTCAGCCACTCTCTTTGCTGTTTTTATTGTCTCTTGATTTCCCTGTAGGTGTACCATGAGCCTATGGCAAATTAAAATCAATGAGTCTTTTTCATATGAAGTGATCTCAAACCAAATTGTTTACCCTATATTTGTATAAAATGGAATATATTAGTAATTCAATTCAAATATGGATCTGTGCATTTCTTGTTACTGAGTGTACTCTTGGCCCATCTTGATTTTGTTATCCATTATATAAACTATCACTATCATTGTTTTTCATTTGCAAATGCAATTAGAATTATCTCCTTTTTTTTTCCTTATTGGTGAAAATATTAAGCCATACAAAACTAAATGCATATCAATTTCACTGACAATCTTCATGCAGTTTGGAATCTACCCATATACATTCTCCAGGTTACCAAGCCACTTACCCCTTCTGTAATCCAGACACATTTATCTCCCTTTTCCATAAGCAGGTCATGAGAGATTTTTGACAACCTCTATGGCCTATGTCTTCAGCAATCATTTGATCAAGGACTCTAATAACACAGTCAGAAAAAAGAAATGAGGCTTGTTTGACATGAGTTGTTCCTTGTGAATTCATGCTGGTTTCTAGCATTCCTAACATTCCTAAGAGTACATAAACCATATGCTTAGGAACCCAGTAAAGAATTCTATGATGGCTTAGGTATTTTTGAACTTTACTCATTTTCTCAGTTTAAAGTTGAGATATTTACTACTTCAGCTTATTATCCATTTACCTTAAATTCTAAAAGAAAAATACCGTTTACTGATTACATTTACTGGTTACACTTTACTCATGCAACTATAGCTAATTTTGGCCTAAAATATAATTTGCCTGGACCTAGAAGACTTGAATATTTCTAATTAAAGAGACCATAATATCTCCTCTTTGCCTATTGTATAAGGTCTGAGCTTTTACAAATTTATAAAGGTTAACTGAATGATCTCTTACACTAGGAATCAGGAAGCAAAAGCAGATTGTCTTTACCATTATGAAACTCACAAGTCAGGAAGAGAAACATACAAAAAACATTCACATAAAATATGTAAAATAACAAATGTTGTAAGACTTCAGAAAGTAGTCATATAGTGTTGTGAGAGCAGGAGAATCTGACTGAATTTAGGAAATCAGAAAAGGCCTTCTCACGGGGGATTTTAAAAATGAGTAGCAATAAATAGGCAAAGTAGCCAGTGATGACAAAAGGCTAATATTCTAAGCAGAGGGAACAGCATGAGCAAAGGAACTGGGAAAAGACCAAGCTTATTTGCTTGGCTTTACAGCTCTAGTATTGTCTATCCAAGAGTATTTCTCAGTAGTTTCCATTTTTCTTCTACTTCTCATTTACAGTATTGGGAATTTGTTTTTCCTGATGAGTAACTAGCACTTAGAACAGTGCTTGGTGTGACAGTCACAGTAAATATTTGTTGACTCCATGAATGAATAAAAGAATGAAAAAACTATGAACAAAACAAAATTATCACCCACTTTTCATGTATTTACAATATTTATTATTACTTTGATTTGTTTTTCAGGTTGTTTCCCCTATAGAATACAAAATTTCACCTTTTCTGCATAGTCAGCATTTTACTTTCATGCACCAGGTCAAACATTCACCCACAAATCTCTATATCTCGCTCTCCTCTGGGTTAGTCTTTCCTCCCTGAACCCTGATTGCATCATAGTATATGCATGTTATTTAGCATGTCATTATAGGTGGCCTTTATTACTATTTACTTGTTTGCTTTCTGTTCATCTATCCATTTATCTCTGTCCTTTAAAGTGCCTAGCCTACAACCTCACCTAAAATGTGTTCACAAACAGTTTGATATTACAACACTATGATTCTTGAAACAATGAGTGCTCCATATGTGTCTCAATCTTCTCTAGTGTATCATTTAACAATGTGCTTGGTACACTGATATATTTAAAAAATATATTTCTGGGGTACTTATGGAAGTTTTACTATTACTTCATATGTAAGAGGAATACATTGAGAAACTAGATTCAAGATGAAATCAGAGCTTTAAGGAAATCCACAGATACTAGAAACAAAGCATACACATTATTAAGTGCAAAGGAGTCAGATGGCAAGGTAAGCCAGTGAGGCAGAGACTAGACAAAAACTCAGAACAACAAACAAGAGACAGCATTGTTAAAGATGTTTGAGTTCTGATCCCACATCAGATGCAGCGTGCTTAATGGAATCTAGTGAGTGATTAGCAGTGGGACAGGAAAATACCTTGATTCAGTATGTGCCAAATGTTGGTTACATTACATAATAAATCTCACTCAATCCTCACAGACCTAATGAAGTAAGTATTATCATCCCTGTTTTTTAAATAGATGTCCTTACAGACTATTGGTATAGTTGGGCATTATATATGTATGTTGTCCAAAAGAAAATACATGAATACAGCCAACAATTCTTGGTATTAGTCTTCAACATGGTTTATATCAAACAATCCAATTTGTAGGTAAATTTTGCTGTTTTGGATAGCATTAATTCAGCTAACCAGTGTGAGAAAATTTCAAGGCCACCATTATTTATTTGTTCATCTTTGGTGTTATCCTGGAATTCTTTTTGGAGGAAGACCTTGGCAATATCTTATAAAGCGCTCTTTCAATTGTTTTGTTTTTCTGTTTGAGTATTGTTTTGACACTTTAATTCACTTAAGGGATTATCAACTTTACCAGCAGATGAAGAACATGCCCTAGATCAGCAAGATATACTATTTATCCTCGAGGTTTTTACTAGAAAATATAACCTGGAACTTTCTGATGCCAGACTCTTACCAAGAGAATATTTGTAGCAAATAGCATTCATGGAGTTTCGCCTGAAGAATGTGGAATTTATTCATAAACCTAGGAAAATTTATTTTATAAATATAACTCAGCAAGATGAGTTCCATTTATTCCTCTGTGCACATATATTATATAATTTATATCTAATACATATAAATAACATGTTTAACATATAGTAAATGTTTATATATTATACATTATTCAATGTTTCTATATTATTATTATAAACTCAATATAAATTTATATCTAAAATTGAAATATTTCACATTAATATTGAGGCTTCTCTGAAAAATTTACATCTGGCTATATGGCACCCACATCTACACATGGCAGTACCCAGATGAAGCTAAGTACTTCCCTTCAGTTTTCTGCAGTTTCCTCTCATCTTCTTGGTCCATTCCATTCATCATCTAACCTGCTTGGGCTCAGAAGAGCACGTGAATCTAGAATCCCTGAAGTAAGCCTTCAGAGAACTGTATACTTCATCAACATTGTTTTTATTCACTAAGGATTCATCAATAAATTATGCTTTCTTGGTATGTCTCTGCTTTACACCAAGTATTGCTTTTGCAAAACAGCTACATGAAACTCCACATAGAAATCACTTGAAGAATGTTGTTAAAAGTGCTTATCCACTATCATTCACTGTGTCCTTTTTTTCCCACTCTATAGGTAGAAAAAGCTATTCTTTAGTGTGCAATTGACACTGCATCATAGAGGTTAAAGGAACAAGGAAGCCAAAGTGTCTGCACTTGAATCCCAGCTCCAAGCCTTACCACTGTGTAACCCTGGAAGTTATTTAACCTCTCTCTGCCTCAGCTTCTTTATCAATAGAATAAGGATGTGAAGAGCGACATTGGCAAGGTGGCAGAATAAGAAGTTCCCCTGTCATATCCCACCTCAGTGACAATAATTTGCAGCCATCCATAGACAAAAGTGCCTTTGTGGGAGCTTGGGATCCAAGAAGGAAATTACAAAAACTCAGTGGAGTCTAAGACCAAGGAGAGCCATTCTGAGAGGATAAGCCTATGTCAAGGGGGCTGACTCACCTATGGTGGTCCTGGCTGTAGACCTGGAAACACGTTCGTACCCTGTGGACTCAACCACTGCCCCATTTGGCCTTGGTTCTGTCACCATCACTTTAAGCCTAGGGACCTGGGAGGAGTCACACATGCCTGTGTCTTGGATAATAGGCCTGCAGACCTCAGTCCTGGCCATTGACCCTGAAGTGGCCCATGACCTGGCTCCAGCCCATCATTGCCACAAACTAGAAGCCCCTGACAAACTCAGTCCAACTGTAGATTTTCTGAGACAGCCCTGTAACCGGGCTCCAGGCCCTCCCAGCTATAGTCTGTGAGCATCCCTGCTAGCCAGGTACCCAGAGGGAGACACTTCCATTTGACCCTTGGAGATCCTGAAACTACTTTATATTCCAGCTATTAGTCCTTAAGCAGTCCTGATGGGCTAGGGTCCCACCAGAAGACACACCTATTAGTGCCTCTAGAGGTAGGCCAGCCAACACCAACCTGATCGCAGAATCTGAAATGGCCCTGTAACTTAGTTCTAGCCCATACCAGCCACTATTAGGGACCTGGCAGGAGACACACCAATCTGTGCCTCATGTATAAAATCTATATGAAGAAAACTCAAAACTCTGATGCATGAAATCAAAGAAGAACTAAATAAATGGAGAAATATTCCATTTCATAGATAGGAAGTTCACAGATAAGAAGACTCAATATTATCAAGATGTCAGTTCTTCCCACTTTGATCTATGGATTCAATACATTCCCCATAAACATCCCAGGGAGTTATTTTATGGATATTGACCAAATTATTCTAAAGTTTATGTGGAGAGACAAAAGACCTAGAATGGCCAAGACAATATTGAGGGAGAAGAACAAAGTTGGAGGACTGATGTTACCTGACTTCAAGACTTACTATAAAGCTACAGTAATCAAGACAGTGGTTGCTGAGGGTGGGCAGTGGAGAGAGATGAATAGTCAGAGCGCAGAAGTTTTTTAAAGCAGTGAAAAGACTCTGTATGATATTATAATGATGGCTATATATCAATATACGTTTGTCCAAACTCATTGAATGTGCAACACCAAAAGTGAATCCTAAGTAAACTAGGATTGATTGGTTATGATGTCTCAAGATAGATTGACCACTGATAAAAAATGTACCATTCTGGTGAGTGATGTTGATAATGGTGGAGGCTATGCATGTGGGGTATATGGGAAATCTCTGTAGCTCCCTTTCAGTTCTGTTGTAAACCTAAAACTGCTCTAAAAAAATACTTACAAAAAAAACCCCAAAAGCAAGATCCAACAATATGCTAACTATAAGAGATTCACATTAGCTTTAAGGACAAACAAAGAGGGGAAACAGAAAGAACAGACAAAGACATTACATCCAAATGGTATCCAAAAGAAAGCAGGAATGGCTATACTTATTTTAGATAAAATAGACTTTCAGTCAAAATCAGTAACAAGAGATAAATAAGGTCACTAAATAGTAATAAATGGGTCAATTGATGAAGAGGATATAATATAAATATATATTATATATATATTATATATTAAATATATATGTGCCTAACTTTGGAGCATCTATGTATTTAGAGCAAATATCAGAACTGAAGGGAGAAACAGACAATAATAAATTAATCATTATTTATTATTACAGGACTTCAGTATCCCACCTTTCAACACTGAGTAGATAATCCAGACAGAAAATCAATAGGGAAACATTGGACTTAAATTACACTGTAGACCAAATGGACCTAACATTTTATCCACAGCACTAGAATACATTCTTCTCCAGCACACACAGAAAAATCTCCAGGATAGATCACATGCTGTGCTACAAAACAAGTCTTAAGAAATTTAAGAATACTGAAATCATATCAAGAATCTTTTCCAACTACAATGGCATGAAATTACATATCAATTTCAGGAGGAAAATTAGAAAATTCAAAAATACATGGAAATTAAACAACACCCTCCTGAACAAATAAAGGGTGAATAAAGAAATGAAAAGGGAAATCAAAAAGTATCTTGAAACAGATGAAAATGGAAACATAACATACCAAAACTTATGGGATGCAGCAAAATCAGTTTTAAGAGTTAAGGTCTTAGCAATAAATGCCTGCTTTAAGAAAAAAGAAAGATCTGAAATAAACGACATAACTTTATCCCTGAAGAACTAGAAAAGGAAAAAGCCCAAAGTTAGTAGAATTGAAGAAAATAATAAAGATTAGAGCTGAAATAAATGAAATAAAGACTAGAAAGACAATAGAAAAAGAATCAACAAAACTAAGAGTTGGTTTTTTGAACAGATAAACAAAATTGACAAACTTTTAGCTAGACTAACCAGGAAAAAAGAAAAAAATTCAAATAAACAAAATTCTAAATGAAAGAGGAGGCAGACAACTGATGCCACAGAAATACAAAGAATCATAAGATACTACCATGAACAACCAAATTGGATATCCTACAAGTAATAGATACATTCCTAGAAACATATAACCTACCAGGACTAAGTCATGAAGAAATAGAAAATCTGAACAAACCAATAAAAGTAAGGAGATTTAATCAGTAATCAAAGACCTCCCAACAAAGAAAAGCCCAGGACCAGAAGCTTTAATCTGTGGGGTTCATCAAATATTTAAAGAATTAATGCCAACATTTCTCAAACTTACAAAAATAGAAGAGGAGGAAACACTTCCAAACTCACTTTATGAGACCAGCAATACCCTCATAACAAAGCCAGATAAGGACATGACAAGGAAATAAAATTATAGGCCAATATCCTGATGAACATGGATGCAGACATCCTCAACAAAATATTAGCAAACTGAATTCCACAGCACATTAAAAGGATCATGCACCATGAACAAGTGGGATTTATTCCACGGATGGAAGGATGGTTCAACCTCCATGAATTAATCAATGTGATACACTACATTAACAAAATAAAGGCTACAAATCATACAATCATCACAGTAGGTGAAGAAAAAGCATTTAACAAAATTCAACATCCTTTCATGATAAGGATTCTCATCAAATTAGGTATAGAAGGGATATAACTCAACATAATATAATCCATATAAGACAAGCCCATAGTTAACATAATACTCAATGGTGAAAAGCCAAAAGCTTTTCCTCTAAGATCAGGAAGAAGACAAAGGTGCCCACTACATTATTTCTATTCAACATGGCACTGGAAGTTCTAGTCAGAGCAATCCAGCAAGAAAAAAATAAATAAATAAAAGGTAGCCAAATTAGAAAGAAAGAAGTAAAACTGTCACTATTTACAGATGCCATGATATTATATATAGAAAATCCTAGAGACCCCACCCAAAAACTGTTAGAACTAATTCAGGAAATTTGCAGGATACAAAGTCAATGTACAAAAGTCGGTTGTGTTTCTATATACTAACAACAAAATATCCGAAAAATAAATTAAGAAAACAATTACATTTACAACAGCATAAAAAAACAATAAAATACCTAGGAATAAATTTAACCAAGAAGGTGAAAGATTCGTATACTGGAAACCATAAGACTGATGAAAGAAATTGAGGAAGACACAAATAAATGGAAAGATATCCCATGTTCTTGGATTGGATGAATAAACGTTATTAAAATGTCCGTACTGCCCAAAGTGAACTACAAATTTAATGTCATTTCTATCAAAATTCCAGTGGCATTTTTCAGAGAAATGGAAAAAATTCCTAAAATTTCTGTGCAACTACAAAAGACCTGAATAGCCAAACCAATCTCAAGAAAGAAGAACAAAGTGCATCAGACTAAAAAGCTTATGCACAGCAAAGGAAATCATAAACAAAACAAAAAGACAACCCATCAACGGGGAGAAAATATTTGCAAATCATTTATCCAACAAGGAGTTGATCTACAAAATATTTAAAGAATTCATACAACTCAACAAAAAATATCGAACAACACAATCAAAACTTGGGCACAGGATATGAAAAGACATTTTTCCAAAGAAGATATACAGATGGGCAACAGACACATGAAATAATGTTCAACATCACTAAGTACTAGGGAAATGCAAATCAAAACTACAGTGAGATATCACCTTATACCAGTCAGAATGGCTGTAATTACCAAGATGAAAAACAGCAAATGTTGGAGATGTGGAGAAAAGGTCACCCTCATGCACTGCTGGTGGGAATGCAAACTGGTGCAGCCACTGTGAAAAACAGTATGGTGATTTCTCAAAAAAGGAGAAATATCACATGATCCAGCTATCTCACTACTGGGTATTTATCCAAAGAACTTGAAATCAACAATTCAGAGAGATTTATGCACCCCATGTTCATTGCAGAATTATTCACAATAGCCAAGACCTGGAATCAACCCAAGTACCCATCAATTGACGAATGGATAAAGAAAATGTGGTATGTATATACAATGGAATATTACTCAGCCATAAAAAGACAAAATCGTCCCATTTGCAACAACATGGATGGACCTTGAGGGTATGATGTTAAGGAAAATAAGGCAGACAGAGCAAGACAGATACTGCATGATTTCATTCAAATGTGGGAGACAAGAAATACATGGATAAAGAGAACATATTAGTGGTTACCAGATGGGATGGGTGTTGGCAGGTGTAGGTGAAAGGGATAAAGGAGCACATATGTCTGGTAATGGATAAAAATTAGACTACTGGGTGTGAGCACAATGAAGTCTATTCAGAAATTAATAAATAATAACGTATACCTGAAATTATACAGTGTTTTAAACCATTATGATCTCAATAAAATTCCTTGACAAATAAAAAAGAGAGGAACAAAGTGGAGGCATTACACTTCAAACTCTATTACAAAGCTACAGTAATCAAAACACTATGGTATTGGCATAAAACAAACATAGACGAATGGAACAGGATGGAAAGCACAGAAATAAACCCACACATATACGGTTAACTAGTTCATGACAAGGGTGCCAAGAACACACAAGGGAGAAAAATAGTCTCTTAAATAGGTGGTGTTGAGAAAACTAGATATCTACATGCTAAAGAACAAAATTGGACTCTTACCCTATGCCTTATACAAAAATCAACCCAAAATGGATTAAAGACTTAAACATAAGACCTAAAATGGTAAAACTCCTGGAAGAAAACAGGGAAAAAGCTCTTCACTTTGGCCTTGTCAATGACTTTTTTGGATGTGACACTAAAACCACAGGAAACAAATAGCAAAAGTAAACAGGTGGTACTACATGAAACTTAAAATTGTTTTCTCAGCAAAGGACACAGTCAACAAAACGAATAGGTAACCTACAGAAAGGGAAAAAATTTTTGCGAACCATGTATCTGATGAGGGATTAAAATCCAAAATATATAAGGAACTCATAAGACTCAATACCAAAAAAAAAAAAACCAACCCTAAATAACTCAGTTAAAAAATGGGCAAAAGACATGAATAGACAGTTTTCCAAAGAAAACATACAAATGGCCAACAAGTACATTAAAAGGTACCCAAAAGATCATTAACCATCAGGGAAATGTAAATCAAAACCGCATGACATATCACCTCACACCTGTTAGGATGGCTATTATCAAAAAGATAAGAGATAAGTCTTGGGGAGGATGTGGAATAAAGAGAATCCTTGTATACCATTGGTGGGAATGTAAACTGGTACAGCCATTATGTAAAACAGTTCTATGGAGATTCCTCAAAAAATTTAAAATAGAACTACCATATAATCTTGCAATCCCATTACTGGGTATATATCCAAAGGAAATTAAATCAGGATCTGGGAGAGATAGCTTCACTTTCATGGTCATTGCAGCATTATTCACAATAGTAAAGAAATGGAAACAACCTAAGTCTGTTGATGGACAAAGAAATGTGGTATGTACACACACGCGCGCACACACACACACTCACACGCACACCATGGAATATTATTCAGACATAAAAAAGAAAGAAATCACGTCATTTAAAATATGGGTGAATCTGGAGTACATTATGTTAAGTGAAATAAGCTAGACAGAAAAACAAATGCAGTATGATCTCAATTATAGGTGGAATGTAAAAAAGTTGAACTCATAGAGCCAGAGAGTAGAACAGTACTTACCAGGAACTGGGAGATGGGGAAAATACAAGTTGGTCAATGTGTGCAAACTCTTAGTTATAAAATAAGTAAGTTCTGGGGATCTAATGTACAGCATGGTGACTATAGTTAATAATGCCTTGTATACTTGAAATTTGCTGAGAGAGTAAATCTTAAGAGTACTCACCACACCAAAAAAAAAAAAAAAGGTTTCTATTTGAGGTGATGGATGTATTAATTAGCTTGATTGTGGTAATCATTTCACATTGTATATGTACATCAAGCCATCACCTTGTACACCTTAAATATATATAATTTTTATTTGTCAATTATACCTTGGTAAAACTGGAAAATAATAAAATAAGGATGTGAACAATAGTAATAGGATCTACATCATGCGACAGCATTAAGAAGTAAGTGAATTAATACATGTAAATAAATGAACAAATTGCTTGATTATAACACTATAAAAAAATTAACAAAGCTCAAATAAGGCCAAAATACGAGCCATATGTTCTTTCAATGCTAAATAGTGTTGAAGCTACCCAAAAATTTTCTATGGAAATGTATTTAGTTAAAATATTTGTTTAAAATTTATTGAAGATTGCATATTTAGTAAAATTTGCTGACTTTTGTCCAGTAGAGCTATAGAATGTTTCTGTCCAATGGCATAGACAACTACAAAGTTTACGGTTTATTGCCTCATAAGACATTAGCTAGTTTAGCTTCTAACCCAGAAGGCTTATAATATTTAATTGTTTACACAATTATATGAATTTTAAAATTTATATTATAAGACATACCACTTATATTACATACACACACACACACTTCTCAAATGCCCATTGGCTCTTTGAACTGATTTTAATACCTTACTGGTCCCCTCTTATAATGAGTTTAAGGAAATCTTTAGCACATGTTCACTTTATATTTGCATTATATCACTATTTTACCTCTTTTAAAATTTACTTTAATGCCAATGATACCCCCTTCTTGGTTTGGTCTCCTAGGAAGCTCCACACCAAATTTATGACTCACCATATATACCACTCTATTTCTGGCTTCAATGTATTATCCTGTCCTTATTTTCCCATAGCTAAACCCCTTTACTTATATCATCCGGTAGTACTAAATATTTACATTAACCACCTTAAATCTATCTTAGTGAGTTATATCATACACTGCACTACAATCAATCCAATAAACAAAATATTTTGTCCTAATTTCTTATCATTTCCTAACCACATTGCATTTTGTTATCTCCTTTGTTATGACTGTCTTGAGAGTTAGAGCTATGTCTTATTTTTGTTTATTTTGCTGTCTTCTTCTTAGTGAACAGAATAGTAAATATTTTAATGAGCAAAACTTTTAGGGAACACTCACTGAATGTAATGCGAACAAGAGAATACCCATATTTGAAAGCCGTGTTTAAGGTAGCACGAAGAAAGTATCTCACAACCATGGAAGCCTTTGCCCCGAGGAAGCGGATGTTTATGGAGAGATGTACCTTTTCATGTAACAAATCAATTGAATAATATTTTACACAGATGTATCACATTTCCCAGAGAACAAATCAATACCGATGACTATTTTACAGCTCTGGATCCTGAAACATAAAGAAGTTTTGTGACACACCCTAACTCACCCAGCAGGCATACTGCGAATCTGGCAAAAGAAGTCACTTTGAAATTAAAATGTTAAAAAACTGTCTATATCTATACAATTAGATTGGATGCTTTTCAAGGATTAGAGTTCTACTCATCTGTGGGGAATACTGACGAAGATAATAGTGATGAAAACTTGACAACAACATGACACATGAAAGGAAATTCCCGCTATGATGGGAGAGGTGAAAGCCACATCTGTTATTAACATTAAACAGGAATAAGGCCACACAATAAAAAGTGGTCCAGGGAAAAGCAAACTGAAATGCTATTTTGGATTTTCCTTTTTTTTTTATTTATCAGCACTTTATATTAATAAATGAACAATTATTGAACACAGATATAATACAAATGAGATAGAATTCTGAATAAAACAGCTGGTAATAGGCAATTCATTTTAGTTCTTTTTTCATACCGTAAAAGATAACCTTTATATGTGATGATACATTCCACATTAATTTTAAAATTATAAAGAGATTATATGTTTAAGAAATGCACTTTTTATAATTAATCTATCAGATTTTCTCCCCATTTTTGTGGGTACCATATGTTTGTAAAACAGTGGCGACTGTACAGAATATATGAGTTTGCCAATTTGCTGTGGTTGTCATTTGGATAGTCAATGATACAGAACTTAGCTGGAAAACATTAGCTCCCCATTACCTCTTTCTTTTGGAGATTCACTATTAGATCCTAATTCAGTCTTGGGCATTTTAACTGCTCTTAAAAGTTTGCAATTTCTTGGGAATATTTGTTACTGAGGGCATACAGACCACATATATTTGAAATTGCCTATCAAATTGCATCTCCTCCAGCACAGTTCTTTACCACATTTACTCTTTTTTTCTATATAAATTTTCATGCTATGCATGTTTGATGTATCACGTAGCTAGAATTATATCCTTTACCTGTCCTGAGAAAGCATGCATTTTCACATTAAAAAATCTAGTGACTTCAGTTTGCATGAAGATTGAGTCCAACTACCATTCATTTATTTGACTAATCATGCATGGACTTAGAATGATTATGAGGATTCAGGCTTTAAGAGTGGATTAGAGGTCAACATATTTTAATGGAATAATCAACTGGAAAAGTCCTTAATTTTGTTTAGAAAATGAGAACTCCAGAACTCTTGAGGAAACAGATTTTTTTTCTTTCGTATTTGGCCATAGTGATTTGATTGCACTTGTATTTTTTTAATTCTCTGATTGAATTGTGGTTCTTGTGAAATAGGATGGAAGTGAAAGATGAGACAATGACTTCCTTACTTCTTTAGCTTTTTAGTAGATAGGATCTCCTTCATAGTGAGTAGATTTATCCAAGATTAAAAGGGATTTGGATTTCTCTTTTAGAATTTAGAGGTGATACCACAATTAAACTTCAATCAGTGAATAAACTTTGATCTTTGTGCACCTGAGATGTTCAATTGAAGATACAAATTTTTACTGAACAATATGGGAATCCTCAAATGACAGAATAATAATACTCAAAGGAAGAAAACTTATTCTATAAGACAAAACCAAAGGAACGAGAATGAGCTACAGAAATCTTAATTTCTAACTTTTAGCTCTTCCTTAAAATTGACTATCACATTGTCATCTCAGCCATCTACTTGTCTTTTTGGTTGTTCTTTGTAGAGAGTAACAGAGGTATGTGGACAAGACCACGATGTAAGTTTAGTCCACCCCTTAATGAAATTCAGAATACTTAAAATGGAATTGAGCCAGTGAATTATATTGGAATGAGTATGGTTTCACACCATACAGAAATTGCTGGTGCTTTGCCAAATTCTCATTAGGTGAATAAGGGGAAAAGTCAATTAATATTTCTAATTCTTAATTTTTCATCTCTAAAATTAAAATAATAATGCCTATATCACTGAATTGTTGGAAGAGTTTAATGATATAAAATAGGTAAAGCTCCTAACACAGAGAAGGCGCTTAGGAAATAGGTACAAAACAGCACAAGGCATACCTTACAGAAAAATTATGTAAACACTAATTCCAGGTGAGTATACGTTACCTCAGAAAATTATTACTGGGATTATAGCTGAATTATGATTAAAGATAAAGTTGTTAACAGACTTGATTAGCCCAGTATCTATATTGTGGTTCTAAAAACAAAAACTCTAATGGAGAGGCTGTCTTGACTCATGAACCTAATTGTACAGTCTGTATGAAAGAAATATTTCTTACAGTGTTGACAAATACATCTGGCTATGATAACACGTAACACACACATATATATGCTTTTTTCAGCCATGGAGATAATCTAATCGGCCATGTTTTGGTCCTATGTTCACTAAACAATCCTCTAATTATAATTTGTCATTTTGTGTATTTTGTCTAACAAGATAGAATGTGCTTTTTAGCAAGATTACATCTGTCCTGATCAATAGTTGTTATTAATTTTAAAACTAGCCTTGTTTATGAACCAATCGCTGTAAATTTGGTTAATATGAGCCAGATTTCTTGAGTCTGATCATTCTCATTCACTGAAAAAGTCCAAGAATCTGGAGCCACAAAGCTGAAAAACACACTTGGACTACTTGGACTGTGATTTATAAATCACGATCATGCCTGTATGATGTACACACTGAAGCAATGATTGTTTTTGCACGTACAGCACATTAATGTCTAATACCTAATGGGATCTTTTGACGTTTTTTTGCAAATGTTTACATAATAATAGTTATATACTGTTTCCATTGATTTAGAAAATAGTGAAAAAATTAATTAGGAATTCAAATACTAAAGAGTAACAGTGGTAGTTTTTAGGGCTATTAAGAAATGTTTTGTTTCTCTTCCTTCTTAACATCTGGTGAGGCACTTCTCTACCCTTTTTGAAAATAAGCCTGCAAATGTGACTTACTTTATCCAATAAAGAGTGAACATAAGCAACATATTTTATTTCCGGGCAGAAGCTATAAGAACATGTGCATGTATTGCTACTTTCCCTTTACCTGATTTGATTATGGAAGTGTATGTGAAGATGGAGCTTCCATCACTGTGGGTTCCTGAATGATTACAATGAACTCCTAGACTCTCCTCCCTATGCTATGACTCATTGGTCATATAACATGAGCAAGCAGTTTGAATTATACACACAGACATGCACCAGAGGGATAAAAAAAAGTATTGGAGAGAGAGTGCAATGGGATTATTGCTTCTGTGTGTGTGTTTTAATTGAGCTCCAAAACCGAGGTTGACAGCACAACCTAGTTAGTAAGATTAGTAGCTTGTAGGAGAGAAACATCAGCTATTGAACTGTTCTCCCTTGTTGTGCACTGCAATGAAGCTGCTGATATAATGGTGTATTAAGCAGCATGCTGCCTTTCACTAAAGACAATACCTATAGATTCAAAGGGGTGAAGAGCAGTTCCCATTTCGCAGTTAGTACTCAGCACAAGGCACATTTGTCTATGGGTGTACTCCTTAATGGGAAGATAAACTTATCAAGAGTTGAAAAGAACTAGCAGAAAACAAGTAAATCAAAATGTTAACTATTTTCTTCATGAATGACATGCAAATAGATTAATATATTCATAAATAATAATCACAATAAAATTTTAATGTTGACCAAAGAAAATAGTTGAGGAAGACTTTTCATAGGCAGTAAAATTTCTCTATTAGGTTGTCCAAAGAATAATACATACTTTAATATAAAACTTGATTTTGCTGGCAATTTGAAACAAGTTGTAATGATTTTTTTGTTTGAGCAATTTCATAATTTTTCTCTGTTTTTGTATTTTTAGTAAAATATATTTAACCAGCTATTGTCTAAATAGTACTGTGCAAGAGATTGTTCAGTATTGTCTATGATATGTATATATATGGGAAATTGTCTATACACCCATGTATATATAAATTAAGGAAATTTCATTTTAACTCTCTTAGAGTAAGAGAGTGAAAACAAAAAAAAATAGAACTTTGTTAGCTTTGCTGATCACGAATTTTAAAAGGCTTAAATATATGTAAGACAATTTCTTCTTAATCAAAGAAATATGTGAATGTATTAATAGAATATTTCTTATAATGAAGGCTTTTTTTAATCAATGAAAATAATCAATGAAAAATTGGAACAGCAATATGAAGCCTCATAATTTAAATTGTTCAGGATACAAAGAGTAAAATTTAGAGAACCACATGAGTGAAATACAAGATCTGAACTTCCTGAATGATTCACTTAGGGAAATAACAGGCTATCAATAAAAAGCTATGAACTCTCTCAACCATATGTAAAAAATAAATACATAAAATGCTGCACACACAGCTAAATCTCATGTTCCAAATTCTTTTTATATCCGTGTTTAAGTTCTAAAAAGAATACCCAAGAGAACTGTGGACAAAGGCTGGTGAACTATGGACAATGAAATGCATGGAATGCCTGGAAAAAGCTTACTTTATTAAGCTCTGAAATAACTAAAAATGACAAGAGAATGGTTAGAGTACTCTAATTTCTGGGCTCAAAGCCTGTTCTGCAAGAACAATCTATGTGCATTTGTTTATTCTAAAATGCTGAAATTCCAGACAAAGCTTATACAAAAATCTCACTCTGGAAATCATTCAGGAAACTGCAAGAATCAAGTATTGTGAAGAGAAAACTAAGATGAATGGGAAACTAGATCCAAAGCATCTGCTCTCAGTGTTGCTCTGATTGGTCACAAAGGCATGAGCAAGTCATGCAGGCGCTCTCAATTCTCAAGGAAAATCATGCAAGTAGAGTGCATTTTTGCCAAAAAAAGTACTGTACTAAATTTTTTAATGGTCAAAAAATTAAAAAGAATTTTATAGATGGCACGATGCAAAAACATCTGTTCACTCTGGGCTTTATATCTTGCACATTTTTAATTTTAAACAAAGCAATCATAGAAGGTGTATCAGCTATTGCCACAAGGATGCTAGGTAAAAACAGAAAGAAAAACTTGAATGATGTAAAATCGTAAACATTTTTTAGCTCACAAACCAGGGAGCCAGCTATGGGATGGTGTCTAGGCTGGGCTAAATGGAGTGATTGGCTCTATGCCATGGGTTTCACATTCTCCTCCTGGGACCAGTGGACCAGCCTGGACATATCCTTCTCATCAGTGTAACAGAGGTGTTAGCATCGAGAGTGCTTATCAAGCAGGGGCAATCTGTGTAATATTTCATTAGCGATTTACAGGCAAAGACCGAAAATCAAGGAGGAGATACTGGAAAGTAACACCTCTTGTAGAGGTGGGATGGAGACAGGGAGTAAACATTCCTAATCTGTAATCGACCGCAGAAAGTCTCCCTAAAAATATCTCATTTAAACAAAGACTTGATGGAGCTAAGGGAGCAAGCTATGCTTATACTGGAGGAAGAGAATTTTCTGGCAGTGGTAACACTGAAGAACCAAGATAAAGAATTGGGAACGTGACATCAAAGTAGACAAGAGCTGGAACAGGGTGACTGCAAAGCAGAGTATAGGAAAAAGGTCACATAGATTTCAAGAAACTAGACTGTGGAACACAATTTGTTGATTATCAGAAGTTAGGCATTTACTCTGAAATGAGAAATTACTGGAGGCCTCTAGACAAAAAAATGACAGGATCTGACCCCACTTCCAAAGGATCACTACAGCTGCTGTTTTGAGAATAGAATTTAAAGGGAATATCTGGAAGCAGTGAGACAAGGTAGGAGGCCAATGCAGTAACCTGACCAAAAGAGGAATGGTGGAGGAGATGACTAGAATCGGATCTGGTATATTCAGTCATGCATCCTGTCTACAAATATTTATTGATCACCTACTATGTGTCAGGCACTTCATGTAGCTTGTATCTAATGGATACGTCTTGAAGGTGGGGACTATAGAATTTGCTAATGAATCTATAACAAAAGCCGTTTTTCATTAAAACGAAATAGAGAGTCAGGAGAGGGAAAGGAAACTCAGATTTGATGAGGCAACAGATTAAGCTGCTTAAATATGTCCAGATGCTTGATCAGCTACCTCACCAAATCTGGAGGTTCCTCTCTCTCTCTTAAATCTTGGAGGTTCTGTGTTTTGTTTTAATGAGGAAAGACTTTCTCTCTCTAATACAAGGGAAAACAAGAATAGTAATGATATAGGGATTATCGTATTGAAACTGTAATTTCTTAAACTAAAAATAAAATGTAAATACTAAACAAAAGAAGATAAATATGAGAAGGATATAAATCTGCATAGCTTGTCTTTAGTCCAAGTGTAAAGCTTCACTTGCTTCCTATTGCATATAAGACACCAGATAAAGGAGTGAAGTGCTGACAGCTAGTCAATCAAAGCACACAGGGCATATTCTACAATAGAACACATCCCTCCAAATGATCCGTGAGAAACAGAAATGGACCATATACTGAGTATGTTAAGGAAATAGCCTCAGAGAAAGGTTAAGGTAAGGATGTGGCAGGAAAAGAATTGAGTAGAAATTGAAAGCAGCTCTTTGAGGTGGGAGCTTTTAAGCCTCTCCAATACATTGCTCTCTTATGTTACATGGTACGCATGAGAGGGTCATTTCAGATGGTTGACAAGTATAGTGATAATAAGCGGAGATGAGCTGGAACTGAAATCTGTGACATGTCTTCCGGCACAGAGTGCCAAAACACACATGGAGAGTCCAACCTGAGTAACTGAAAAGAACAGATCCCATATATGGAATTATATTTGTTCTTCAAGCTCTCCAAATCTTGTTAATAACACTTAAGTCATGGAGGATTATTCTACTTGTTAACAAACTTCTGCCTTCACCCTTAATGTCTACTGCACACATTGAAGATAGATATATTAAATATTCTATTGTCATCCAAAAGTATTAGCAGTATTGCCTTTGATGGAATTGCTCAAACTGAGTCCCAGTGAGATTATTTTCCTTCTATGTACTATATCAGGCAGTAATTCTATTCTTGGTTGATATCATGTAGAAACACACAAAAATACATGTACATTTGTATTATGAAAGTAAGCTAGGCTTTAAAGAAACTTAAGACAGAGGAAAATTTAAAGAAGGCATATTTGAATGCAGTTATTCTGAAGTATAGTGATTTTTACATCCTACTTCTCTTAAAAACTCTAAACTTGACCTTAAACATGGATGGTACAGAAGTATTTTCAACCTTCATCAACTACTTAAATAACTATTTATAGTAAGTTGTTCAGAAGTGTGAAAGCTGTGTGTTGCAGAGGGTACTGGAAATGGCTTTTTTTTTTGAGAAATCAAGCTTATATTTGGTGAATTTGAGCCAAAATTACTCATATTGCTATTTATTGTTGCTTATCATATTTTAAAAAATTTTTGATACTTCTACAGTTAATTTCTTAAATTTATTATCTTATTACATTCCCATAGCAATCAGAGAAAGAGAGAGAGAAGATTGTATATATTTTTAATCTTATATTCAAAAAAATAAGGAAAATGAAAGTTTAAGTGATTTGCTCAAAATCACCCAGAGTCATGGCAAGAATGTCTGCTATTTCTATGATTTCATACTGTGTCCAAAAATTAGATCAGAGATTTAATTTTGCTTAGTATGGCTGAAAACAAGCTCAGTAATCCTTTAAATACCTTTTGATACACGATCATCAATTTTTCAAATCAAGTCTTAGCCCTCCAATGTTAATGTGCAAATGAAGAAGATCAGAACCTGTTCCATATGAGATATTTTAAAGTAAAATAATTTCTGTTTCCTGCAATATGAAGGATTATCATTAAGAGAAATCAGTCCATGCACAGCATACTTAACAGACAAGATTTTCACTCAGTTTCTAAAAGAGAAGTTGTCATCCATAAACAAAAGCATGTGATATGTCCTCAAACAGCTCATTCAATGTTCTAATTACTATTCTACTGACTTAGCTTATATTCAGTTCAATAAACATTTGAGCGACTATTTTATTCCAGGCATCAGAAACACTTTAAATGAACTTAGAATCTAGTGAGGGATACCGAAAACAAAATAGAAAATTTCACTAATGAAAAGTGCTAAATTAGAGGTGTTGCATAGGTGGCTAGCTCTAGGTTCTAGAGCTCAGAGGATGGGCAATTAGCCTTTGGTTTATTCAGTGAGTAAATGTGTTTTTAAATCAGTAGACTCTGGAATCTGGACTACCAATGAGAAGAAAACTAATTTATATTCAATGATCCATTTCCAGAATTAACAGAATGTCAGAAAAAAATATCTAAATTTTGTTTACATGAAGGTGAAAATTTTTTAAACACCTGAACTGAGTTATCTAATTTTGTGCCTTTTTATGTTTTTGAAGATAAATATCTTAAAGATGAGTACATTTTGTAATAACTGCTCACAAAAGGGTTGCTTTGAAAATAAAGATAAGTGATGTTTACATATGATTGAAGAGGAGACAGTCTGAATCAGTCGTATTTCAACTAGGAATTCCGATGTTCTTTTTAAGGGGTAAAAAAGCATAAGCTAATGTAAACACTTTATATCTTCATTGATATCCAAAGTTAGCACTCTTTTTTAACTAATAAAGATGGCAGGTAAATGACATTGCCTGGCTTCTATTCAAAGTAGACTAGATTACATCAAATGCAATTCAAGACAAAAATGTATTTTATGAAAACATTGGAGAAAAACGTCCTAAGCATTAATTAAAAAAAAGGAAGAAATGTTTTCTTTTGTCACTGTTTCATGAATGAAAACTTTGGAGGATTCCCTTAGCATACATAGTCCATGATGTTTGAAGTTAGAATAAAGCTTTTCAAGAAATGAGCAAGAATATCTTTCTACTCCATTAAATATATCCCTTTCCTCATCACAATAATTAGGAATATTTGATGTCAACATACATTCCTACTCTTGTATTTAGATTTTCTAGAAGTACTTTTCAAAAACACTTAAATAATAGTGAACACAAAAACCAAAACCCAAAAATGCAAATGAGCTAAACAACATTACTACTTTGCCATGTAGCGCCTAGCTTCCTCACTGTTCTGGAGTCTTCCAAGCTATGTAACTAATACAGTTAGATTGTAAGTTTCTCGGTCCGACTCCGTTTTAAAGCAAGACTGCTTGCAAGACATCTTAGTTAACTGTTTCCCTTCCAATCATACTACTTGTTTGTACAAGTAGGTTGTACAATTGTTTTTTCAAGAAATGTAGATCAATCAAATATATTTTTAAAAGCATAGCACTTTTATGGAGATATATATATATATATATGTATATTTGGCTGTATTATTCCTCAGAATTGCTCAGTATTTCATTTTCCTAACTCAGTTTTTCAGAGAATTAACTTACTGCTTTGTAGCACTTATTGTTAATGGTCACATCCTCTGAGACATTGTAGAAAAAGTGTAAATAATCCATATGGTATCATTTAGCATGATTAACATTTTAAAATTCTCAGACTTAATAGAACCTTTGTACTTATCAAATATTTGAATCACTAATTTAAAACAATTTTTCTTGGGAAGTTGCTGAGATGTTACATTTTATTTTAAAATATGATATTATCAATTGTCCCTTTATACTTTGATTTACGATTAAGAAAGAAAAAGATGTTGCCAATTAAACCATAATGAAAGTCTATCACATCACAAATGTTAGGATGCATCTTGATTCCAAAGTTGGCAAAAAGAAGAAAAATGTATATTCTGGATTTGATGAAGTATGGTAATAATCAAAGTAATAACTCCTTAAATATTATGGCAGAGATTAGTTACCTTCTTCTTTCTGGGTTACATTTCGTGGTCTTTGTTGCAATTAATTATGGTCACACGACTGAGTTCTTGCCTGCAAGAAGCAGTGATATATTATATTTCGATCCTATTCCCAAAGACCTCATCTATACAATCATATATATTCTCCTCCCTTCTCCCTTCTGGATGTGGGCGCTCAGGCAAGCTTGGAAGTTATGTGTGGAAGACTGTCAAACTGGGGCTCAGGAAGACAGCAAGAAATAGAACACCCCTCCCCCAGCCAAACAGAAAGACCAGTACCACATTGCTGCTTGAGAGAGAACGCAGCTCTTATTGGATTAAATCACTGGATTTGGGGGGTCCATTTGTTACAACAGCTATCATGCTAATTATTACAATTATTCCATATATTTATAACCTAAGGCCTTAAAGCACCTTAACATCATATTACTTGATCTGAAAATACAAGATTCAATTTTAAGAGTGAAAAAGCAGGAACCATTCAACTTCTCTCAAAGTACTAATAAACACAGAATGGAATTTGACAAGCTTCAACAAATATCTATTATTGCTTATTGCATGCAAAATAATGCACTAGGTGTTGCAAGAGTACACAATTATGTCTGGGAAAATGGAAAGTCCAATTGCAATCATAAGATAGCCTAGTTAGAAGTGTGCATAGAATGATTAAGAAAACAATAGCAATAAACAACCCAAAAACTCTCAGGCGGCAACAGAGAGAGAGACTATCTGATAGAGTGTCACATGAAGAATTAGAGAAATGCTTATTAAAGTCCATAATTTTGGGGAGAGAGAGTAGGAAGGGAAGGGAAATGAAAGGAAGGGAAAGGTGAGCAGGGAAGGAAAGAAGGAAAGAATGTTTTCCACTTGGCCCTTTTGGACATAAATGCTTCACATAATCAAATGTTTGGAATTTATTCATTAAAAATATGTTTTGACTTTGCTCACCCAGTATGAAATGTTCTTGGCGCTCTTCTTTTGTGGAGTACAATATTAATATATTGTAAGACACCTGGGCTACACTGACCAATTTGCTGCCATAGAGAAAAAATAATTAAAATCTTTTTAAATAATAAGGGCAGCATTTAAAATCTATTACAACTGCCTTCCTACCACTACAACAGAGATAGGACAGGCCTTCTCAAGTAGTTCAGTAGTCAGTTTTGAGAGTTTGAAATGCAAGCGTGAATCACCTTAAGTTCTTTCACCATAAGGACCTGTAGGATTGTGGATAGGAAGAAAAATGTCATTAAGTGATGTCTGTGGAGTACTTAAACATTGAAACTAGGAACATCGCAGAAAGGAATCAAGAAGCCTTTGCAATTACTACTTCAAAATATCTGATGTGACCTAGCACTTCCCTGTGTAACATATGAATCATATCAGTCGATATAGCCTAACTTATGCTACAATAACTAACAACCTCTAAATTTTGAAGGCTCAGGAAAACAAATTTTGGTTTCTGGCTCACACCATGCCCCTCTCATCCCTGATTGGGGCATAGTCACTTTGATATCATCATTTTCCCCTCTAGCAAAAGTGCCACTCTATGGAATAATGGCAGGAGAGTGTGGCAAAGCAAGCTCTTAAAGCCTCACTTGAAAGTGATACACATCATTTTTATTCACATTTCATCATCTAGAACCATTACAGATCCCCACCAACCACAGAGTGCCAAGACCCTACTGAATGTCTGAAAGGTCAAGAGATGGAAATATTTACTTTACAGCATTAATAACTACCACATGGATGAACACAGGTCACAAAATGGTATGGATGGATAATGCCAAAGCAGACTACAAATGAGGAGGTTGTAGACAAGAATGGGGCAGAGATAATTCCTTTACCATACACTGTGAGAGTTTTCACCAATTTCTTCATGGTGAGTATAGAGGTATTGGAGTAATAGTAAAAGTCGTGTGGCTAGGGCTGTATATGAATGATTGATGATACAAACACACACACACACACACACACACACACACACACACATAAAGGGCATGGTTTTGGTTACTTTCAACTAATCCTTTTTGTTATTATTAAGAAAGTTCCAAGAAAAAAATTACTTCTATCAAGTATTGCTGCCTTCAGTTGTCTGGATGCTATGCAGCCCCTGGACAGCTGCAGCCCAGGCTCTGAATTCCAAAGTGAATAAATTAGAATAATTGAATAATACATGAATAATCTCTCCTATGATTTTGTGTGAATTCCATTTATAAAGGGCAAAATAAGCTAGTGCCAAATGTATTGCAAATCACATTCAAATACCTATCATAGTGTTCTGCCTAAGAATATTAATTCTGGTGTAAGTCTGCCTAAAATCAAACTTAAGTTCCATTATTTACTAGCTACACGATCTAGGAAAAACTGTTTAACCTTGCTGAGGTTAAGGATTATAATAGTATCCACCTCATAGGGTTGGTTGTAAGGACTAACTGAACTAAACCTCATGAAGTATTTAGAACAGGACTTCACACATTGTAAAATGTGAAGATACCGGGGCTGGCCAGTGGCATGGTCCTTAAGTTTGCGTGCTCTGTGTCAGCAGCCTTGGGCTCACAGGTTCAGATCCCTGACACAGACCTACGCAGTGCTCATCAAGCCATACTTTGGTGGTGTCCCACATACAAAATAGAGGAAGTTTGGCACATATGTTAGCTCAGAGCCAACCTTCCTCAAACAAAAAGAGAAAGATTGGCAACAGATGTGAGCCCAGGGATAATCTTCCTCACCAAAAAAGAAAAAAAAAAGTGAAGATACCAACAAGAGGATAACTAAAGTCTAGAATTTGGTGTTACCTCCCCAAACCACACATTTACTCATCTGCAATTCCATCTTGTTGAATATTGCCCTTATTCTCCAAAAAGAAGCAAGTTGGGGCATGTTGAAAGTTCATAAAAAGCCAGAGAAAACAAGATCTCATTTGCAGAGACTCTCTGGAAAAGCCACCTACAGGAGCCTAACACTATTTGCTTCTAAATGGCATGAATTTCCTCCACAGCTTTCATCTTTTTGAATAAAGAAAGTTCCCCATCTTCTCTTGTAATTTCAGCAATCACCCTTGAATTGATCCACGTGGACATTTTTTTTCCCTCCAGCAACCATGTCTTGCCAGAATGTATCCCATTTTTCCTTGTGTCTAGGTTGACTGGTTAACAGCTTGGCTTTCATAAACTATCTTAGCTCTTCTCAAATGTGTGTTCTTTTCTTTCATTCTTACCAGTTTATCCACACATTCCTGAAAAAAAAGTTAACATAAAGAAAGGTTTGTGGTATGGTAGCAGAGTCTGAAAAGGTTATGGAATTGTCTCCGGAGTCTCATGTTTTATCACAGAAATTAATTCTAGATAAGTGAAAGCAACAATCATTCACACTAGTACCACCAAGTGAGAAAAATAGAGCATTTCCCTACTCCCATCAGTTATTCCTACTAAAGTCCATTTGTTTCTGGGCTCAGAGAGGAGCAAGAGTGAAATGCATATCATTGTAACCTGAAACTCCCTCATCTCCCCTCCTTCCTGCCCCATCCTCTTAATCTCCAACACTTGTTGGCTCACTACAAGTTTGAACTTCTTTGCTTTAAATAGAGCAGGACTTCTGCCCATCAGTCTTTCTTGTAACCTTTATTGAATCACACCTCCGC
This sequence comes from Equus quagga, assembly GCF_021613505.1. Lineage (NCBI taxonomy): Eukaryota > Metazoa > Chordata > Mammalia > Perissodactyla > Equidae > Equus > Equus quagga. The sequence goes on from NC_060274.1 coordinate 54,108,825, forward strand.
CTAAGCTCCTTTAGAACTTGCTTCTTAAATCTCGTTTTCTGTGTCCTCACTCTCATCCTCACAGCAGATGACCCTGTCTTGCACTTTCCTGTGGATGTTTCAACTTGCCCATTTAGATCTTATCTAGACGAGAAATGTGCTTTCCAAACTATAATCTGGTACACAACATACTTGTTGTTATTATTTATTAATAAAATTTTCACCCTAAATTATGATAGCAGTTTCACGTATTTCATTTTTATTTTCATTCTGTAAGGGAAACTAGAAATGCAGGTATTTCCATGTCAGAAAACAAAGACGTGCAATAATCACGTATTCCTCAGAATACAAGATAATTCGAGGTGAAAGAGGAAAAGAATCCAAGGAGTCTGCCCGTAAGGCATATTCCTTTTTTAAAAAAAATGATATTAAAGCATCATTTTTAGAGGTGATTTAGGAATAAAGACAACTTGCATAAAAATCCTCTCATGCCTTACTCTACGTCTTTAGATTTTCATTCAGGAATGCTGAATGAAATTTCAATGTAATTTCATGTACTTCCCATAATCTCTGAATTTGAGCAGTTATATTTAAAAATTAGAGAGTAAAATGACAAGAGTGGGACGGTGGTGGTGATCCGGGATCTTGCAAATTAGATGCACTTGCTGTCACTGCTTGTGATTGATGTGCTTCAATATTCCTTTCAGGAAAATTTGGTTTAAAAGATATTTTTTGATCCATTTTCATGTTTAAATTAAATTCATTAGCAGCTGTCAGCCCCCAAGGAAAAATGTCAACGCTAATCAAGACAACATCTGAAGGTGTCAGTTTCCTTCATTTATCTCCTGTACCCAGAAGGTACACAGCCATCAAGTAAAACACTCCAGGTAGGGACTGCTTTTGTCATTTGTTAAATGTGGTTAGAACGTGGTTGCACAGGCATGAATGTTGTTTCAAGCTGCCAATGACACCTGTCTTTTATTTTTTTTAAGAAAAAATAATAAATATTACAAGCCTTACCTTTACTGTAGGTCTATACATGACAGTGGACGTAGTTTGCTTCCTCACACAGTGATATTGTAATTATTTGATTTATTTCATCCGTCACACTGGGCACATTCCATTGTTACTTAGAATTCCTCTGCAGCCTTTCCAATTAACAGAATAGGACATTTAAGTAATCAGTGATTTTTATTCTACTTCCTCCAACTTATAAGGCAAAAATTAGTAAAAGCGATAAATATCTTTGTATATAAATGTATCCATCTGTGAGAATGAGAATTTTACTGAACATTGAAGCTTTATTAGAGAACTGTTTTAATGCTATAACTGAAGTTACACCTTTAAGAATGGAGAGTTTAGGATTTTTTCCAATTGAATTATTCATGCTACCAGAATGCCAAGGTGACGTATTATATAATTATAATGAGGTTGTACATTTACTTTTCTAACATACTTTCAGCAGAAAGGCAAATTAATCAAAAGCAACGGAATGGTTTTAAGTCTAATTCCTTAGATTAATCTTTTTTTTCTTTTTGAAATCAGAAAATAACTCTGTGTGTGCGTACAATTGAATGAAATTGACAATGATGGAAAAGCTGAGAGAAGGCTAATATGTATTTATTTACTAAGATGCAATTAATATTCATTTACTAAGTCTCTATAATCATAACATATCCTCTGAATTTCAGAGCAAGAAGGAGCATTTGAGATCATTTTGTTTATTATCCTTGTCTTGCACATGATTGTACTCAGTCCTGGAAAGGTGAAATCATTTGCTTCAAATTCATCAACTAATTTTAACAGAGCCTAAAGTAAAATTCAGACATTCTCCCATGTAGTCCAGTATTATTCCAAGTTAAGTATTTTATTACAATTGTTATTTCTATTATCGTTACTTTTAGTTGAAGTAGCCAATGCTTCTTGAGTGTAAGCAGCATGCTAAACCCTTTGCTAAGTTCTTTACATGGATCATACTCTGAGGTAATGTCCATTATTCCTCTCATGTTCAAATTAGGAAACAGAGGCACAAAGTTATTAAGTAACTTGTCCAAAGTCATTTAAATAATAAGTGGCAGAGTATTCTTACAAATTTTGGAATTATTTTCCCATGGCCTCTGTTTTTTTTCTTATAGCAACTCTTTGCATACATAGAGCTGGAGTGGACATATCAAACTTTACAAATGAGGAAGCCAAGTTTCCAAGAAGCTAACTTACTTATCTAAGATCATAAATCAAGTAAGTGGCAAATATACAAGTTGAGCCAAAGTCTCTAGCACTTGGTCTCTTTCTCTTTGTATCACATCTTATCATGGTGTTTTAGGTATGTTCTGAGATAAGAATAAATTAAATCATGTTCTTCTTGTTAGTTTGCTAATTCTATGGCATGGAACTAAATTAAGTTTTAGATTTTAATTAAGTGCTAATTTTTTCCAAACTAACACAAGAAACAATTGAAGGTAAATTACCCATTCGAAATAAGAAGAAAATACAATTGAAACATTTAAGTCATGCATAAAATGAAAACACAGGTAAACATGGTTTTTTCATGAAGAACAGGTCAAGGCTTTTTTTTTTATGTCAATGAATATATATCCTTTGACTCTGTTGATGAAACAATTCCTACAACAGAAAATGCATCTAAACTCATAATAAAATGTTAATTTTTTTCATTTATGCAAAAAATAAAATAATAGCAATTGGCTCGATGTGGTTTATTATGTTCTTAAATAAAACTCAAAAGAAGTTATAGAAGAATTCTGAATAAAATTAGCATGAGACATTATCGTCTCATAAAGTTTTACAACAAGGAAGCATCTTTTTTTAGATCATAAACCTAAGGACCAGAAAAATTAATTGTACAAGCCCAAGTAGCAGCATCAAGGTTAACATATAATTCAGATCAGTGTTCTTTGAATGATATTGTGTTCTATTTCCCATATAAATGTGGCTACATAAATACATATTTAAAATTGGAGCACCTCACAAATCAAAGGATAGAGCAAGTGAGCACTTTTTAATAGGATTGCTCATAATTATGTTCTCTTTAGATTGACAAGAATGTTTTTATTTTCAATAGAAAATGTTTTTGAATAAAGTAATAAAATGTAAAATTTGTTTACAGATTTATTACCCCTTTCTAAAGATCAGTATACTATAGGTTCAGTATAATAGCTATCAAAATCGCAACAGGCTTTCTCTTCTTTGTAGATATTGGCAAAGGGATCCTGAAATTTATATGGAAATTCAGAGGACCTAGAACAGCCAAAATGATTTAGAAAAAGAAGCAAAGTTGGAGGACTTATACTCTCTGATTTCAAAACTTACTATAAAACTATAAAAATCAAGACAATGGGTATTGAGAACTTAGCACAGTGCTTTGTAGGTAACAGTTACTCCCTAAATTTGTCAAATGTGCAAATAAACAAAAACAAATGAATGCCATTGATTAAATGCTAGTCACCTAACCAAATCCAAATGTGATTGATTTATTCTTGATTATTAGATTATGACTAACATCTTCTACAGGAAATCTAAATAATTGGCTAATATTTCTCTTAATATACGAATATTTTCTCTCCAAAGTCTATGATACATCTCTTTCTCTTTAAAACATGATTTGTACTTTTTCCAAAAGAAAGAAAGTATTGGCCTAAGGATACGAGTACAGATGAATGAAATAGAATTGAGAGTTCAGAAATAAACCCTTACATTTATGGTCAACTGATTTTTGACAAAGGTGCCAAGAGTATCCCAACGGAGAAAACTGTTGTCTTTTATACCAAATTGTCCTTAGATAGCTGGATATCTGCATGCGAAAAATGAACTGAGAACTTTACCTTATAGCATTCCCCAAAATGAAGTCAAAATGGATCATCGACTTAAACATAAGAGCTACAATTTCTAGAAGAAAACATAGGAAAGAAATGTTCATGACTTTTGGTTAGGTAAATAGTTCTTAGATACAACAATAAAGGGAAAGCACAATCTGCAGAAGAAAAGAAAGATAAGATTTCATCAAAAGTAAAAACTTTATGTATAAAAGACTCCATTAAGAAAAAATAAAAGACTAACCGCAAATAAGCAGAAAATATTTTCAAATTATATATTCGATAAAATACTTGTATACAGAATGCATTTAAAAAACGAAACCTCTTACAACTCAATGATAGAGAGACAAATAACTAAATTTTTAAAAATTGGTAAAAGATTTGAAGAGACATTTCACCAAAGAAGAATATGAATGGGTAATAAGCACATGAAAAGGGGTAAAGCATCATTAATCATTAGTAAAGTGAAAATTAAAGCCACTACACACTAAGTTGAATGGCTATAATTAGGAGGCCAACAATGGGAAGTGTTGGTGAGGACGTGGAGAAATGGTAGAGCTGATCTGGTGAAACAGTTTGGCAGTTTCTTCAAGAGTTAAATATAAACTTACACGTGACCCAGAGATTCCACTCTTAGGAATGTACCAAGAAAAATGTGATGTATCCTGAGGCTGGAGATAGGAAAAAGGATTGACAGCAAAAAGACTTGAAGGAATTTTTGGAGTGACAAAATGTTCTAAAACTGGATGTGGTGACACACAATTCTATAAATTAACTAAAAATTATTGAATGGTACATTTACAATGGACGGGTTTAATGATATGTAAATTATGCCTCAATGAACTTGCAAAATACCAGTATAATTTTTAGTTACAATTACTTAAAGGAAAGAACATTATGCAATAAGAATTGCATGTATTCCAAAGTAGATAATTTATACCAATATGATTTGGGGGGAAGGAGAATAGACATGGTGTTTTTGTGTGGGGGATAGTAGGAAAGAAATAATATTAGATGATAGCACTGAGATTGTGATGAATTGTAAAATGTTTTTCCATCTTTCCCCTCTTCTAGCTGTCCTCCTCCTTTTTCTGCTGCTATCTTTCACACATTCTTGTTGTACAAGAAGACAAGTGCAGGTCAAGGGATGTCACTTTATATTTTTAAATAGAGGGACACAGCAGGTTAACCTTTGCATTGGCATTTGAACTCATTCCTGACAAATAAGTCAATCAAGATGAGAAGATTGTGTGAGCAGATGTCTATCAGCATTAAAGAAAAAAAACCTGCTGTTATTCCATACTCATGATTAATAGATTTTAAATGTTACTGACACGTAAAGGTTCATGCTTTTTTAACACTGCTGTTATTGTACGGTGACATACAGAATAGTTGACATATATATTATTAAGTCTATAAATTATGTAAAAGATGATTTGAAATATCTTAGACATTAGGCATAAACCTTTAAATATTAGATATCATTCCATAGAAAAAATATAGAAAACAATAATTGTTTTGCCTCTAAATACTTTAATAATATTCCTTCAAGTTTCATGGTTAAAAACTAGGCAAGGAAATTTAAAAAGGTGAAGTCTGAAATTAATAAAACCAAAGTAGAAATATAATAGAAAGAATAATAAAATCTAACAGCTCGTTCTTTAAAAATACCAGTAAAACAAATGCAGATAGTCCTCTTCAAGTTCTAAAGGCAAAAGAGAGAGAAAATAGATGCAAAATAAAAAAATACCTAACCATAGAGAAGAGACGTCAAAAATGAAGTGCCTACTACATGCTACCACAATGAACTGAAACACAAGGAAAACATATGACTTTGTAGCAAAATAGAAATGACCAAAATTGGCCCAGGAGGAAGTAAAAAAAACTTTCAACCTAACAATTACCGAAGAAGAAATGGGAAATAAATCAAAGTGCTATTTTTGGGGAAAAAAAGAAAAGCATTTAACCTTCAAAAAAACAGATAACTCCAATGTTATTAAAACTTCCCCAGGCCTAGAAGAATTCCTCATGTATTTTATAACATCAACATGATTTTTATAACAAAACGACATGAGCTACCAAAAAGGCAATTACAGATCAATCTTACTAATGAATATGTATGCAAAATTCTTAGATGTTTGTTAACCAAGTTTAAAGTTATCAAGCACCAAATTATTCTCACGTCAAAAAAAGTGTTAGGTAAAGACAAAAAAGACTTATTATCTAATCCGTTCTGGGATAAGCCCTAAAATAAAGAGTGTTCCCCAATGACTATTAGTTGGTACTTTGAGGTTTCCAGTTAAAGGAAATACTGCACAAAAATGGGGTAAAATAAGATGAGAAAAAATTAAGATAAAAGTCAGGAGCTGCCACAACTAAATACATCAACATGATTTGTTACTATTATATCAATAGTTATTACACTATTCATTTCGATTCAACCAAAAATTTCAAAACACTTCTATACCTCAAATCCAAACTAAAACTATTAAATCATCAAAACATCCCACCCCTTGAGAGTCAAGATGAACAAAATTTATTCGCCTCTTTTACTACCCAACAATAATAGAACTAGCTTTTTTTTTTGGAAAAAAAAAAAGTCAGCGGCATTCTAAATATATCTAGAAAGGAAATATATTCTTCCTTTAAACACCCAGAATCTGCTTTAACCTCATCTTCCCTATCAAACCTAGAGCTTATATACTACTAGTCAATTATACATTGACTCTACATACAGTAACCAATGCCTGGTTATTCATCCAAAGCTATTTTCATTTTAATCTCTTGTATCTTGAACATCTCTTTAATGGTGTGGAATGAACAGCAATATCCACTGCCACAGGAGTATGTTCAAATACCAGGAAACCAGTCAGAGAGAATCAGCCTGAGGGAAGCTACTCATTTTTTTCTTTTTTAAAAAAAAATCTCCAAATTACACTCTCCAATTAAGAGCAAACTTGTAGTTACAACTTCTTTACCCCTTTTTACAGGGTTTAGTGTTTGGTGTATAGGAGAATAGGAGGGAAGGAAATAAAAATGAAGACTAATTTCAATCCCCCCCGCTCTAAGGGAGAAATTAAAATTCCCTCTATTCCAATTCTCCTCTAAGCAGGAGAAATTAGCTAAATTTGTTTTGGAACGTGGAGATCTTTTCTCAGCAAAGACCAAGAGAAAAGCTGTAGCCTTTAATCTGATCTTCAGTCTAACCATTGTCCGTGTGCTAGGCACCAGGAAGGCAAACAAGATACTGGCTCTGCACTGTGGAATTTATAGTCTAGTGAAAGAGGTACACATTTAAACAGAAGTGGTAGGTATTTTCATAGAAGCATCTACTCAAATGATATGAGAAGACAAAAGAAGGGTGCTTAGTGCCACCTTGGGATGTGCAGAAAGGGAAGGTTTCCTGGAGGAGAATGTGGTTGAGTTGAACCTTGAAGGAAGGCGGGGACTGGAGCCGGTGGAGACCACGCATGGCAACATGGACAAAGTCCAAAGAGGAAGTGGAACAGCGCTGACTGTGTGCAGGCTGACTCTGCCTTCTTGTTCTTTGCCCTGTGTTGCTTGCTGTTAAATACGTAGAATCTGTCCTTTAAAGGAATGTGGTTCTGCACTGTGTGGTTTTAACCCATTAGTGTAAAATTCAGGCCAGGGTGGGGGTGGCATATGTGTGCAGGTGTCTGTTCATGTAAAGATGCCTTCTGCTTTAGAAAGAATGTGCTTCTAAAAGGATTTGGAAAGAGTCCAATCTTTTTTGCTGACTCTTGTCTGCATAACGAATTAGGAAAGACAGTGTTGGTCCTGCTAGATTTTATCCTAATCCTCACATGGATCGTTTTATTATTTAATGTTCTTCAGGAATGGGTCAGAAAGGGATGCCAGAGTGTGTGTGTTTTTTTCTTCTCTTTTCTGTGTTTGGACTGCTCATATGCACAATACACTTACAAACAGCCGGCTTTAATCCATCTCTTTGAAAGAGTGACCTTAAAAATGAACTGTGCTTTTAAATTAGATATGCTACTTGTAAGAGGAAACTAATATTTATGTTTGTGTGTGTATGTGTATAATCTCCAAATTTCTGCAGGTGAGATCTCAAAAGCCTCTTTTTATTTCTCAGTTTTGATAGGTTTCTGACAATAAAATTGATCACCCCAAAAGAGAAATAGGTAAAGGTGTTAAATACCAGCTTAATGTACATAAAACATGAACTTGTTTTGCAGGTGGAGAGCTGCAGGAGATCTCTATAGGGCTAAAGTTTAGGTTTCAAACACTAGTTAAATATGAAGCTCTATTCCAGGGATTTTTCAAGACAACAGCGTGGTTGCAACTAACAGTCAATAAATTGTTGCAACTAGAAACTAAACCACCAAATTTAATTCCAAATAGACTTCTGATGATTTTCACATGCAATTTACCTATGTAGAATAATGATAATATACTAAAATTTTCCTAAAATGACAGGTAAGTGTTTGCACCTGGTTGTCTTTTTCTCCCAAATGGGTTGTATATTCTTATAAAAATTTTCCTGATTTTAAAATGTCTGCACATATCTAAAGGATAGATTATAGTCTTTAGTAACATAATGAGTTCTTTAAGGTTTACTTCATATAATCTCTTCTTTTCCCTTTTGTATTCTGCATACTTAACACTCACATGCTAATATTAGCACTAATGCCTTAAGCCTAAATAGCAATAATTACTGGATGACATACTGGCTTCTATTTAAGTTGACAACTCAATAACTTGACATATGCATTACATCTCTATTACACTGGAATCTAAATGGTACTTTATAAAGCATTCCTTTTATGTTTAGTTCACTGACTGCTCAGACTGGAGGTTGTACTCATCATGTGTCTGTTAAAGACTAGTGAACGTGTCATTATTTCTAAGACCTTGCCAATGGTAGATAATGGAATCATGGAAAGCTGTATTTACAGAGAAATGTTGGGGTTTTGATACTGTGTGTTTCTCGTACAAGTAAGAGTCAAAGATGTTTTTAGAGGTTTTTCAATATGTAGTATAAAAAGTTCTACTAAGTAGAAAATGCCATGCTTTAGAAATTCAGCCAACGGATATAAGGTATGTCTTTTGTAGGTCTACTCTTGTTTCTTTCCAAAGATGTTCAGTAAAGAAATCTATTTTAGAAAATACTTTTCATGTTTTAGGAATTTTTGTCATGGCAGCACTTTATTAAAATGTAGAGCCTAATAATTATAAAATACCTCTATTCTTATTACTTAAAACTCACATAGTCTGGAATGCTTCCATCCATTCTACAATATAGTATAAATAGAGTTTAAAAATGAGCATCGCTCCCCACTCTCCTCCCACCCCTCATTTCTATCTTTAATCCTCTTTTCACCTCAGCTCTCCTCTTTTCTCCCCTTTCTCCTCCAAAAGACATTAGGCAGGGGTAATAATGATGGCAGGCACAGGCTTATGTGGAGAGAGGCAGTGAGTACATCCAGAGGGTGGCCAGTAACGGCAGGCCACACAAAGATTGTATGTCAGAGTGAAGCAATGAGGGCAGCCTTGTAGTCGTGGGATATTAGCTACACATAGGGGATTTAGCAAATATGTAAATGTATTAAGGATAATGGGAGCTAAGTTTCTCACTGACACAGAATGAAAGTACAAATATTAGAAGACTTAGGTATTGAAATACCACATTAATAATGAACACACCTTGTGTTCATTTGTCTTCTCAACTTCTAAACACCACTCTCCACTATAAAGGACCAGATACTGCTAGAAAAATAGCTGATTTCAGGGCTGGGACAGAAAAAATATAATGGGAGCCAGAAACAGCTTGTTGGGACAGTAAGAAAGGACTCAAAGAAAAGTGAGATTATAACAAAAGGATCCAGAGGCCAATTTGAAGGGGTTCCCTCTGACCAAATGGAGAACAATCTAACCATTTATTTAGACAATGATGCTAACAAACTATAGCCCACCGAATAAAAGAGGAATCAATGAATCCACACTGATGTAAATAGACAAATTAATAAATAAATGAGAAGTAGTACATATAGAAGTAATGAAAAGTCACAACTTGACATTATCCTAGCCATAATTCATTCAAGCAAGAAACATCAATGACTACTAAAACTAGAGGGTGACAGTAGGATGAGGAATTGGATATTTACATAGTTTCAGATTACCTCCACACAAAATTCTTATTAATTACAAAGGAAAAAGAGTAGAGAACTGGCTGATACCATCTTAATTACATGAACAAAGTTAACACAACACAAGTATTAGGACAAAAAACATCACCTGCTATAGAATAGGATGCAAAAAAAAAAAATCCACCCCAAAAACCACAGTATCATTTCTGTGATATTTCTGGCAAAACATATAACCTGGCTCTCCTCATGAGAAATTATCGGATAAACCCAAATTGAGAAATTGTCTACAAAATGACAGCTCTGCAAACTTGAAAAACATGGAAGTCATGAAATCAAAGAAAGATTGAGGTAGGCTCCTTGAAGGAAGCAGACTAGAAAGATGTGATTGGGTACATGCGTGATCCTAGATTGGACACTTTATTAGAAAGAACATGATTGAAATAAAACTTTAAAAGATTCTGTGGGTGAATGGTACACAGGTGTTCTTAGCATTATTCCTGCTACTTTTCAGCAACTTTGAAGTTATTTCAAAACAAAATCAATTTTTTTAAAATGCAAAACCCATATTTTTGTATCTTTCTAAATGCTTTTTAAAAAATAAATTTAATGAGGTATAATCTATATATTAAAAAGCTGTGCATATTTAATGTATACAATTTGTTGAGTTTGGATATATACATACACCCATGAAACCATTATCACAACCAAGATAGTAAACATATCCATCACCTCCAAAAGTTTCCTCCTGCTCCCACTTGTGTGTGTGTGTGCACGTGTGTTAAGAACACTTAACACGAGATCTATCTACTTAATAAATTTTTAAGGGAATATTACAGTATTGTTAAATATAAATGCACTTTTTTTGAGAAATATTTTTCTTTCCTTTTTTTTAACCTGTTTCATTTGCGTGACATGCAATTTAGGTTTTGCCTAATTTCCAGCATAAGCTTACACAGAAACTTCCCTTGACATACTAATAAAGATATAAGATCAGCAACTATGGGAGGAGTGCTTTTGAACTTCCCTTTTATTTCCTTTGACCTGGACACCTGCATCCGGACAGTATCTCCCTAAGTTCGTCATGACAGTGCAATAGGAAATAGCTATCTTATCACACTTCCTGGAAATCCTTCTTTCCCAAGGAAAACAAGGACAAACTCTACTTAAGCAAAGGTTCCCTTCACAGTGCTTCTCTCACTGTCCTCCAGAGGTGAATTTAACAGATACCCTGAAGGGATGGTCATTTTGTGGCAGAAGACAGCACTGTTTTCATATTTATTAACTGCCCTTCAAACAGAGTAGTGATTTCTCATGACTGTGCCCTCACAAGAAGCATAATATAGTGTCCAACGCTTCACATAAGACATGTCATTAATTGCAAAATTATCTATTATGTGGTGTGCCTCATTGTGTTTTTTTTTTCTTTTTTTGCTGATGCCAAATGAACATAGAATTTCCCAGAAGCAAATCAATGGAACATCACAAAGAAAGAGTACAGAAGACAATTCATGTACTTAGTAGAAAGGAAGGAGGAAGCAGGATGAGGTCAAGCAGAAAAACAAGGTTGAAGGTCACAATGGGTGAAATTCTGCAGGGGGCTCAGGGGCGTTAGGAAGTCTATGGATCAGTCACCAAAGCAGATCAGACACCACATCTGTCTGTTCTGACAGCCTGAAACTGACCAGTAAAGCAGCCAAAGAACAGTTTTAAAATTATCAAAATGGATCTAAATGACAGATGTCAAAGATGATCTGTTTCCCTAAAAGCTCTGTGGGAATATTGTTTCATTATTTTAAATTCATATTAATTCCATGTATCTATTTGAGTGCCTATTATTCCCAAAACATTGTTGGAGAAAATGAAGGATATACAAAGATGAGTATGGTATAATCTCTGACATCAGAAAACTGAAAGTCTATGAGATGGCATTACTCTACTACAGAGCAGAAAATGATTTATTCCTTTGGGTTTTGGCTGTTGCTCTTTGGTGTCAAATATCTCAAGAGGATAACATAGAAAGCCATTGTAAAACTTGATCAAATCTGTATATGTTTGCAGAAAAAGGGGGAACTTAAAAGTTTGAGTGAGGACTACAGAGGATCTCCATTTTAGGGTTGAAAATGTCTCTTTCTATGGTAGGCTGTTCAGGAGTATTAAGCACCAAGCATCACAATCAGATTGTCCCTGAGAAGTCCAAAAGCAACTGTGGAGTCATGGTTTGTGAGGAGAAAGGGAGAGAAACAGTACAAGGAGGAGGAAGTGGGCTGAATCAAGGAGAAAATAAACCTGACCTACTGCAATATCTGCCTAAGGCCAGCCTTGATAGTGCATCTGTCTGTCAGCAAATTTTGGAGAGCTGGCAAGGAGAGTGCAGACCACTCACATACAGCCCCTCCACCATCAATGCCTTAACAGGGTTCTGCTGTTCCTGCTGCTTACTAGTAAATATTTTGGGGGATTTTTCTGTAAATATTTTAAACAAAGAGATTTTGAAACTTTTTTCAAATGCAGTAATAATATGAGAAAACTTGTAATACTTACAGAAAAACAGTTTTCATTAAAACCATGACTCACCTACGGATTCATTCATTAAGTGAATTCCGTATTTTATCTGGGTAAAACATTTTCTTTACCTCCTTATGTTTGTTTATTTATTTATTTATTTGTTTATTTTGGTTTAGATGTGTCATTTGCTATATACTAAACAGTAGAAGTAGGCATTTGGATTTCAAATGTTTTTAGAGAGCGCTTGCTTGCACAAAGGAAAGGGAGAAGAAAAGCTGTCATATATTTTCTTCAAAAAAACCCCACAAAAACCCTACTCAAAGCTCAGATTCACCTTGAAAGAGACTTGCTTGCAAAAAGTATATGGAATTTTCAGTGTTATGATTCACGTAGTTTGTGTTTTACTTGAAAACAACCTAGAGCAGAAAATATATATGTTTCTTGATATTTGGAGTGATTTTTTTTTATGGTTTGCTCTAGGCATTTGATTTATTAACTGTAAATCTTAAAAGGAGAGATAATTTTTGGAAAAAATGACCCTGGACAAAAATGTAATGAAAACAAAATTAAATAAACCTTTAAAGTGCCAGAAAAACAGCAAACTCAACAGAGGTTGTTTGTAAAAATATAACTGTAATATCCTGAACTTGATCATAACTTAGAATCTACACACTCCTCTTTTTGAGTAAGCCAGGACAAATTTAAAATAGAAAATCTCTGGTAAAAAAAATTGTTCATTAAAGGAGTACTCAACTAATGTTTATTCGTTATCCTTCCTTTCTCAAAAGTCAACTATTTTTACATTGGTTTGAAGCAGTTTACAAGTTATTAATAGTAATAGCTACCATTGTTGAGTGATAATTGCTCTGCCTGGCAGCAAGGAAAGGGTTTTACTACACTTGAATTATCATGATCTATCTTCAAGCAGGCTCAAATGCATATGTGTATCCATCTGTGAGAAATTCACTACAGAATAGTGTAAAGCAGTTTGGGATAAAGTTGTTTTGAAAAACTGTTTTAAGAAATTAGAGCAAATTTTTTCTATTTTTAGCAATGCTAATTTTAATCTCTTTTCAGATTTCTTTCCTTGATTGAAATTTGGGGGTAACTATAAGGTTTTAAGACTATAATGGTTTTCCATAGAATATACATCGATTTCTCTCAGAAAATATCAGCTTCCACTACATTTCCTATATTCTGCTCCCATGTTCTATATATTGTCATTTTATTTGAGACTGACATCAATGTAAAATAAACATATATGGGAATTTTGGAACTCAGGTAATTGTTTGGACACTTCTTTAAGTGTTCTATATTGGATATTTCATTAAATACATTCCTATACTCTTATATACTATATAAATAAATATACAATATTTTATGTCTAGTTAATATGTTTATTTGTATTATATATGTATATATATAATTTCCTTTAGAATATAAAATATATTACTCCATTGTCTATTAGCTTCCAGTGTTGCTGTTGAGAACTCAGAAACCATACTGATTCTTAATTCTTTGTATATGTATCAATTTTTCCCTCTTTGGAGGTATATAGAATTGTTTACTTGTTCCCTGCTGTTCCAAAATTTTACCATGATGTGCATTGGTAAGGTAGATTTTCATTCACTGTGCTGGTATTTGATGAGGTCTTAAATCTGAAAACAAGTCCTTTAGTTACAAGAAATTTTCTTAGAAGACTTATTTGACGATTTCTTTTCCTCTGTTCTTTTGTTATGGAACTCCTATTATTTTATTGAGCTTTTTAGAATGTTCAGAATGTCTTATTCTCTTTTCTTATCTGAATGTTCCTTTTAAATAGTAGCCTGTTTTTAATTCATAGTCTTTCACATTTGTTGGGAAAGGCAGTCTTGAGCATGCAGTCTTTCAACCTCTGCTTGGCCACGTAAGAATGGGGCTTGGGCCTCGAATACTTCCTTGCCAAGAGATAAAGGATCTTACAGCCTATGCTGGGCCTACGCCTTGCATGGGAATATCTTTCCCTGTTTCCGACTCAATGTGTACTCCTTTGTGCTGCTTCAGTGATGTGTCAATGGCCCTCAGGAATACCCCTAGCTTTCTGTATTTCAGATCCCATAGAGGAGAGGCTGATGTCCTTCTGTTGAAGCATGAATGGGTTGGGTGCAACCATGTCACCCACATGGGCTGCATAGTTAATCTGCTGGCTATGAGGGACCAATGCATTGCAGGGGCTGGATCTTGTAGACTATTTTCTCTGTACCACTTGAGCCCAGTGTGCAGTTAATCTGTTCTCATGGACCTAGAATCTTGCACTGGTCTCTTCCCTAAGTGGTACTTATCTGCCTTTCAAACTTGGCCACACAGCTTGACCACTCAGTGAATGATACAACAAAATCTCCTGTAGGATATTAATGATTTATTTTTTTGTTTATTTTTCCCTACATACCTTTTTCCCTCGGTTTGTTTTTTTCACTAAATTCCCTACTGAAGAATTTTCTCAAATATCTGTTCATCATTAGTTGCCTGCTAATATTTCAGAGTAGAGGATTATGATGCTGTTTGGAAGTTCTCAGCCTGTGGGTATGGATGGTCAACTGTGGATTTCATTGGCATAAGTGATCCGGCTGACCTTTCTTCACTGGAAATCCCTATGTCAGGCTCTTCATGTTTTGCGTTTTGTTATGATCAGATTCTGCAAAGACTCTTCAGTATTCTGCCTGGAGCCGATGTTCTGAGAGCGAAGGGAAGGAAGATGGCTGGGTGGAGGGGATGTCTCAGACTTTTCTATAAATATACATACATTTACTTAATACGTCACATTCAGCTGTACCTGGTATACCCCAGTTCAGAGATCCTCTGCTTTATTCTCTGCAGAGAACAAACCTCCATTTTTCTGCCAGGATGGCCATCTACAGTAGAGAAAAGAATTTGAGGAACTACATGCTTTATAATCAGACTTTTAACCATTCTTTCTTCTGTTAACGTTCTCTCTATATTCAACCCACTTCCCGAGATACCCAGGGATACCAATTCCTGAGTTTTAGGGATTTTACAGGATAAATTGGGTTGGACTTCTTGCTCACTGCTTTTTTGAGTCTGTAATGCCAAACAATTTTTCTGTCCTATGTTCATTCTATCCTCACGGATTTAGACGTTTTCTGTCATGTTAGTGGGGGTTTGTGAGGGAATGAAATTAATATGTATACTCAATCTACCACTGCCTGAGATTTTATGGCTATACATTTTGTATATGAACATTTAAGAATCAAATTATATATTCTATCTATCCTGTTTTTGATCCTTAAAAAGTATCAAAATCATAATTATGTTGACAATACATTTACTAACATCTGAATGAAATCTTTTTGTTCATCTTTGATTAGAAATTATTAGTCGATGTGTCGACCCTGACTGAATATGTATTATCAACACATATATCACACAATGAACTATGTAGTGGGACTTGCATAAAGTAGGATAGAAAGATGAATCTATCTGAAAACAAAGCAGAAATGCCAGTGGGCATTGTATTAATTTAGATTCAGTCAAGAAAAGAGAGCCACTTTAAGAATTTGGAGAATAGAGGATATAATAGGAATTAGGGCTCAAAGGAATGTCAGCAGAATTGGAAGATCAAAGGTTAAGAAATTGCAGCGGGAAAGTCAGGGAAGGAGACACTGAAGATCTCATCCTGAAGCATAAAAAGTGGGTAGTTCTTAAAATCTTACAGAAAAACTACTGCATTTCCAAGAATATCTGAAAAGCACAAGCATTTCTCTCATTGTGCAGCAAAGGTTCTCAAGTACCTGCTGAGAACCTTTCTGTGAATATGCAGCCACCTCCAGAGTATAGCTGTCCAGTATACTTCCCTTCTGCCTTCCAGATTGCACTTGGGTTCCTTTGATTGGCAAACTCCAACTGGGAACCACATAGGGAAGGTGATTCTTGTCTAAGGGCAAAGGGAACCTTAGAAGAGCTATCAATGAAACTGAGTTAGCAACAGACAATCCACATACAACATAAAAAGTTGTACCTATTCAATCAAGTCCTATAGTTTCGGACTTACTTGCAATGGTATTGGTAGGGATCCACAATGACAAGACATACATAGAAGGCAATGATAGACTAGTTGAGCAAGGGTGAGGATATAAACCAAAATATTTCCCTCATATACCAGGTTTCATTTAACTTATAAAGTGTTCCCACTTTTAAATGTCAGTTTTGAGAATACAGCAACAAAACCAAACAACTTTTCCCAGGCAATTCAAAATGTAAGAGCAGAAGTCAAGTTACTGTCTAGAAAGAAAAGAACCAGAGTCTCGCCTCCAGAATCTGGTCTAATACTCACCTTTAAGCCATTAATTCTCCTATTGAGCAAAAACAATTTCACAGAATACCAACCTCAGACAAGGTTACTCTGAGTCTATGATAAAGTGAGACAAAACAAGGCCAGTACATTATTGTGTCTAAGATCAGTCAAAAACAAGTTCACTATGTTAACTACAAAACATTAAACAGCCCTTATTTTGGCTAAAGTGAATGACTGCTCACTCTTCTTTACCAATCATAGCCTTATGCTCATGATAGTCTCTTCTTCCTACAAATAAAATGTGTAGAAATAGCAATCATAAAATTGTCCCACTTTCTCCCAGCATCCAATTTACAGCACCACCCCTACCACTGCTGCCTCCTTAAACCCTCTCCCAAATCACCCAAAAAGTCCTCGAATTGCCATGAAAGATTCTTTCTAATACCCTCTTACTGAGACACCCATGATTACCCATTATGAGGGTTAATTTTATGCATCAACTCGGATAGATGCCCAGTTGTTTGGTCTAACAGCAGTCTATAGATGTTACTGTGAAGGTATTTTTTAAGATATCATTAACATTTAAATCAGTAGACTCTGGGTAAAGCAGACTACCCTCCATAATATGCACGAGCCTTATCCAATAGTGTTCTCTCCGCTGCAACGACTAACAAACTAAATGTGTTCAATTATTTAGGTGTGTTCCTGGTGGACATTGTCCTATCCTGTTTAAGTTCTTTCATGTAACAAGAAGAAGACAGAAGGATATACTGCATTTTATTATCTAAGAAAATAAAGTGGAAAATCAAGATCTTTCTCCTTTTAGTTTTTTATTTACTCTTCCATACAAAAGAAAAAGCTGAATATTTGAAAACTGTACACAACTTACATGTTTTACACAATTAGTAAAAATTTCAAACTTATTTACAGTATCAAATCAATTTAAATATATCATTTTAGAGAAGGCTGTGTCAAATATTGGTTACTTTCAGTTAGTAAAATACACATTAAGTCTCTTCATTTTGTCAAGCCTGATGAAAATATTGCTAAGCAGATAAACACTTAAAATGCACGAGGATTGTGAAAGTACCTCCCATAAAATTACAGATTTTTCCCCAAGATCTGTGCTTTTTCCCTGAAAACATCAGCAATATTACAGGAATAGCACAACTTACCAAATTCTATTTAATGTTACTTCCTATGTCCTGGTCATCATTTTTTTTCCCTTTACTTGTCTTTCCTGAACACAGAATTTGGACAGTTTGTGATTTTCCACTCTTTCACAGCACATTTAAAAAAAAAAATTATGAGGATCTTGAGTGTTAAGGCTTGTGAGGAAAATTAATCCTAATGGGAAATTGGTGAGTTCATTTACAACCAGAAAACCATTAAGGATATTCCGTGTTTCAAGAAATCCCATTTGGTCATATGTTAGTGACCAGTCCAGTGATTAAATCACCACTTACGTAACTATCAGTAAAAATGAGTACATGTTTTTATATATTCATGACCCACTGTGGCGGCACCCCAGGCTATGATCTTATCATCTCTTGAAAACAGATTGGGGTCAGCTATGATCTACATTTGAATGGAAACAGTCCAGGAACAACCCAGGTGCTACAGGAAGTGACATGGGTGATACAGCAGGTGATGATCTTTCCTCTGAGTCAGTTCTGGACCAATTACCCAGCATGGGGCAAGGGAGCAGCGCCGTGTGATGGCCTGTCACAAAATGAAGTTCTCTATGGTACACAGTTCCTTAGAGTTAAGTAAACATTTTTACAAACTGCCAATTAATTTTTTCTGCCAGGTGAGTTTTTATGTAAAATATCTTGCATCTTTGCTTATTCTCTCTGTATCTAGTAAGAATTAAAAAACTGCTGTTAATTTAAAGAATTTTAGTTCTGAGTACTACTAAGGCTCTGCAAGTATGGTTAGGGATCATTTGACCTAAGGCTTAATTTTATAATTAAAAAGGAAATCATTTACATGAGTTGCAGAACTGGGACTTGGATCAGGTTTTGTAACATCTACTTCTGCTAATCTTTTTTGGTAGTCAATGAATAAATAACACAAGTTCATCAACATAAAACACTACTAGAATATTGTTTTTTTCTTGTCCTTTTTTTGTATTTAACAGATACACAGCAACCATATCTCAGATTTCCCAGATTTTTTGGTGGACTTCAGATTCCAATAGTACCACCAATAATTTCCAAATATTTACTAATTTACAGTAAAGAAATAACTTTTTTATTTACTTTAGTAGACTTATTTATTGAATCATTAGATTCTTCTTTAAAAGTAACTCTACAATGTCAGTTTTAACATTGATATTTCTATTAAGGAACAATAAAGATGTCTAGGAAGAGAGAAATAATTTGTTGGTTTTATGTACAAAACTGTGATATTGTAACAAATATTAGGACAAGTCAGAAAATAATGCCACTGACTAGTTGCTACTGATAGAATTTTAAAAATGCATGGAAAGTGTTTCATCATTTAAACTATGGAGAGATGCTATATTCAGCCAAGTTTAAAATCAATTTAGCCATCATATATAAGATCTGTTAGCAAGGAGGATAGCAGTGATGAAGTTCCTTATCATTAAAATGAAAAGACCTGTTATTAGTCCAATTTGATGGAAGTAGCTGTATGGCAGACTAACTGCAGCTAAAGGTATTTTCATCTGCCCCAAACTTTGAACCAGTCTGACACACCCATACACCTCATCCAGTAAGTCAAATAGTCAAAAGAATTGATACTTGTAACAATTTCTTCATAAATTACTCAATTTCTTTATAAATCACCCACGCCTCTCAGTGCTTGTGCTATTTCCTGGCTTGTTCTAACTCCTATCAGAGCTTCTGCGTATTTCCAAATGCCTGACTCAGTGACCTACAGCTCCGGGTCCCGGATATCATCTCTGAGTCGTCTTGCTGTTGTTGTTTTTGAATCATGGCTATGTTCACTGATCTCTGGCTTGATTCCAGTCACTCAGGAAGCATCACTTACAACACTTCTGACCCTGTGAACTTCAATCCCCGAGCCCAATCGGTTAGCACACAGCCCATCCCAAAATATCCCTGAACTTGGCTTTGTGTATTTGACCCTTTGATGACGATTCTGCAAAACTGCTCCACTTTCTACTGGTTAGCAACAATACTGCAGCAAAGGAGAGTCAAGCAATTAAAAAAAAAAAGCCCTTTAAAACGATAAGTGGTTTACTTAACGACAGCTACCAGTTAATGAGAGAAAAACTCCAGAGATTTGGATTTGGGATGCATACCTATGTTAGGTAACGTTTTACCTTGAAGTGATGACACAGTTCACATTATAGCAGAAACATCTTCAGTTGGGTTACTAAATTCTCCTTAAACAGAGCCTATTTTTCAGGACGGTTTTTGAGAAGATAGTATTATTCAATTTTAATAAAAATAACCTCTAGAGTTCCTTACCATTCCTTGTAGTGTCCACAAGAATTTTGTATTAGAATAAAAATTAGAAGAGATTTGTATTTAATCTATTCATTTATGATAAAGATTAAATTAAAAAGTAGTTTGATAAAATATAGATACCAAAAAAACAGGGCCTTATACAGCTTGGCATATTGTAGTCCCTCAATTATAAGTTGAATACACAGTTGAAAATCTTTGACTTCATTTATCATTTTAATTTGAGTCTGTTAAAAGAACTTATTGATCTTGTCCACATAGCAATTGAGAGCAATTCTGAGCATTTACTTAAGGGTAATTTTTCTTTAGTCATTTAATAACATTTGTTGAACACCTACTCTGTGTCAAGTCTTACAATAAATTTTAAGCATACAAAGATTAAATACACAGTCCTTGCTCTCCAATATTGTCTGTTCTAGTGAAGAAGACATACAATTAGTAACATTTTCAGAAGTTACATGATAGTCATATGTTTAAAGCTGGCTACTCTGCTGACTTCAGACCCAGCACTAAACACAAATGCAACAACCGCACAAAAACTCTTTAAGTAGCTCATACACTTGTGTAAGAGCAAATCCCTATAATAAATTTCTTAATCTGTATCTTTCATATTGGCTTCTCCAAAAGAACCCTGATGGATACAGGTTGAATCTGGAAGGTGGTTGGAAGCTCTTAAAGGACATTAAGCAGTGAAGAAACACAATCAGGTGGGTGGTTATTAAAGACCATTCTAACAGTACTGCAGATAACTGACCGGATAGGGGAAGACAAGATTGGGAGAAGACAAGTGAGGTAGCCTTACCTATAATCTGTTGTGAAAGTACTAGAGTCTGGGCAAAAGTACAAGTCATGACAGAAATGGGAAGACAGATTATTCAGGAAATTAAGTTGTCAGAACTGGTAATTGGCTACGGTGAGTGAAGGGGAATACGCCACTGCCTTTTACTGAGATGTTATGAGCAGGAATGGTAGATCTGAAAGTGAATCGGAAAAATTCAGTTTTAAACGTGGGGAGCTGAATGTGGGACCATCGCACTTGATAATCCAGTGGAGACTTTCAGCGCTAGTCTGGCTATATGGGTTTGAAACTCAGGAGTAAGATCTAGATTACAGGTAAACCATGTGTGAGGAAAGAAAGAGAGAGGTGTATTCAAAAGGAAAGTAACATTAAAACCTGTAAAGGAGGTAGGTCGCTGCAAAAGTAGTGAAAGATGGTAAAAGAGAATGTGAGAGAGCTTTAAAAAGGCACAGTTCTGAAGCTCTCCCCTGTTTCATCTTATAGATATTAAGAGATGGAATTGCATGGTGGTCACATCCATAATATCTGGACTTAATTCATGGTTTGTCACATGTTAATTATGTGATCAAGATTTCTCATAATGTTAGCTTCCTTAAATGTTAATGAGGTAAAAGGAGTATTGAATTCATAAAGATGTTATAAGGATTAATAAATAAATACAGAATAAGCACTCAAACATTAATAACCATTATGATGGTTTTTGTCAATGATTAACAACCATTAAAATAACATTATTATACAACAACAAGTTTGACATTGATGATTTTGCCATACTTTTTGTGGCCATATTTCTATAAATAAGCCATGTACACAGCCCTCAAAACTAGAAAAAGGAATAGTTTCTCCATATCTCAGGACAGAAAGAAGCATATCCTCACGCCACAGTCTATGGATCTAAGCACCCTAATTTCATTGTAAATAAACTTTTGACAAAAAACTACCATTAACATTTCAAAATGTCTCATGTATCATTATTTATAAAGCTTAAGTGTACTAATTATAATGAAAAAACATCTTTGTCTTTATAGTTTGTCTAACTGCTCCTATTTTAAGTGTCTAGAATCATATTTCTTTTTTATACAATTATTGTTTCAAATTTAAATATTTTATATCTAATGTATTTTCTATGAAAATGGACCCTTAATACAAAAATATTAGGTGATTAAGTTGCTGATAAATATTTAGTCTTGATTACATAGAAGTGGAATCTTTTGCCATGACCCAATGGAGTTTGGCGATCTTTTTACAACTGCATCTGTACCAAATCATGAGTAAATATTGCAGAGACATTTGCCTTCTTCATGAGCAGTTACAGCTCCCAGTAAAAGGAATGGGAAATGCATTCGTATATCTCTTCTCCTTACCAGATCTCAGTGCCAAATAGCTGCATGGGTTCTGGTGATAAAGTGCCACAGGGAAGAAAAAAATACGCCCCATATTTGGAAATTGTCTTATTAGAAAAGAGTTTGATTGCTCCACATTTTTATAAAATGCAAAAGTTGAGACTGTGTTAACAAAACGTTTTCCTTCTGAAGCATATGAAGATATATGTTCCAATGAAATAGGGGTTTTATTGTAGCCATTTTTTAATCTAATAATTCCAAATAACATCATAATTAATTCCAGCAGAGGCAGACTTTCTTAAGAAACTGAAATTTTAATCCCACATCTCACTTGTTATAGATAAAAAAGCAACTTTCCTCTAGAAACATTTCATATATTACTAAGTGTTTGCATTATTTAGTCAATTATATTTTTTCATTGGAGTTTAGAGGATTATATTGGTCTGGGATGTGTGTGTGTGTAATTACTTTTTATATATATAATTATTTTATATATATTATATACATATAACTATATATATGTATGTGTATATATATATATATGCATAAAATTACTTAGAAGGGACTTTGTACAAATGAAACTATTGAGATTCAAAAAATATAAGTGACTTGGTCAAGGTGACAATGTGGCAGAGTCAAGAATAAGATCCTAATTTTTATTAGTTACTTGTTATTCTGTAAGTCAACGTCTCTAAATCTAAACATATAGTCCTCAGTCATAAAGCTAATTCTCCTCTTACCTTTTCCTTCTGTGATCCTCTCCATTCATTCAAGTGTTAAGCCTACTTCTTCATTCTTTATCAATCACTAAATCAGTGCTTTATACCTCCTACTAATCTCTCCACTCCTTAACTCTACCCTCATTGCCATTATTCTATTTCTTGTATTCTTTTATCCAGATTATTTCTAAATTCCTCAGACTTTTCTTGTTTTAATTTATCCTCACAATATTCTACATGCAAAAATAAAAATTATTTTTTACAAAATTAAATTTAATTATACCATTCCTCTTCATTAAAAACTCCATTGCTTTCCCATTATTCAATACATAAAATCCAAATGTTTTAATAGGAGATAGTTGACACTGCTGATCTGGCTCCCCATAACTTCTCCAGCCTCAGCTTCCCCACTCTGCAATGCAACCTCCTACTTTCGGTTTTAGCCATATTAAATACCTATCACTAATCCAGACACTAAGTTTCTGCTCATCTTTGCACACCAAGTCTCCTAGCCTGGAACAGTTTCTCTATTGCCATGCCCTCTTCTCTCCCACCCATCCCTCATCTGGATAACTCCTACTCATTTTAATCATGCTCTTTATGGTTTCAGCTTCTATGTTCCTTTCTTCTGGAAAGCTTCCCTGATCAGTCTCCAAGTCTACAATTCTAAATTTAAAAATCCTCTCATGTCCCCACAGCACCCTCTGTTTCTCATGATTTTATCTCAACATACAATACAATAGTTTCCTAGTTGCTTGTCTGTATTCTTCACTAGACCATAATCTCCAAGGGGGAAGACATTTTCTGTCTCTTTTGCTGTTGTATTTCCAGTGTGTAGCAAAGAGCCTAGGGTATAGAAGCCATCTGATAACTGTTGCTTGTATTAATTCATGAAAATAACAGTCCATGTAACCATGCTTCACTGATAATAAAACCAGTTCCATCTAACACAATCCTGATGAAAGGCTGAATTTCTTATTTCATTTAAACATTATTTCCCATCCATGAATTAAAAGTTGCATTATTATGGAAAAAGGAATGTTTTAAAATAAGTAAAAAGAAAAGTTTGGGGACATCCTCTTAATTTATCTGTAGTTGGTATGATCTGAGTAGTGCGGTCATTCCAGAATCTAAGCATAAGTTCAGTTACCAACCTAGCAGTAAAAGTATAATTTGTAAATAATTCTACAGTGCTTGTAAACATCTTTCAATGCTGATTCTCTAAGTAATTCATTATAGTTTAGATATGGCAAGTTTTTAGGAAAATATTTAGATTCTCTCTTGTTGCTTATGTGACCATGAATCTATACTTGATAACTTTACCAGTTTGATTCTGAAAAGAGGTGTTTTGGCTCCTGCAACAGTTGATACATTGTCAAATATTGAATTTACAATTTGTTTTGCATTCATTTAATGTGTTCTCGAGTAATTCAATCCAAAATAAACATTAAGTATACAAATTAAGACCCAAAGTCAGGAAGAGATTTTGCCATGAGGCATTACATCATCTATATTATATTATTTATATTGTATTGAGTAGTATAAGGGAAAATGAACATTCATTTCACAGTTGCCAGTAGAATCAAAGAGTCTGAATTTAGCAATGAACATGGGCTTACAGAAAATGAAATACTGCTGTGAGAAATTAAGAACAAATAAGGTGAAGAAATTATTTAACTAAAACAGTGTCAAAATTGATAAATTAATATACTTTTCTTAGTTAACAGCAGTGATTTTTGGAAATTCCATTCAGAGAATGATAATATCATAATATGCAATATTAAATTTAGGAATGCCAACTAAATCATTCATAGGACCTAAAATGGTTAGGATTGCATTTGAAAGCATTATGATATAACCTCTGTAGGAATACAGAATCCATGTGACAAATAAAAACGGCAAGCAATAGGATATATTGGAGTATATGAGGAAGCCATTTGGTATAAACCTAATTCGGCCTGACTTTGTTTTTCCAAAAGGGCCTGACTGTGGCCATTGAGCATGCATTGCATATCTGCTTGGACATTTTGAGATAAAGGTGCAACTTCCCTCCCCCTCCCAATGTCGGCATCTCCTTAAAGATTAAGCATCTTTCTTTAGGCGGGAACTGATTGCAGCGCTCATCTGTGACCGCCCAGACCTGCCACCCTGCAGCGTTCACTGAGGCAGCAGACCTATCTGTTGTTTCCATCAATCGTTGTGCTGACAGAGCAGCCTCGTGACTATTGTAAAAGGGACATTTCAATCATATGTGAAACATACTCTTTGAGGGTATATAACCACCCTGTATACCCCTACTTCTTTGGAGTGCTCTGTTCCTTTGTGGAAAGACTCTCCTGGGTTATAATCCTCAGATTTAAACTCAGAATAAACTCACCCAAATTTTCATTTATAGATTGGTTATGGATTATTTTTGTCGACACATGGCAAGGTCAGCCCACATAGTCCCTCTGAAGTTTAAATCAATTTAGATTTTTATGGTCAGCTTTATCATGTGGCAACCTTAATCTTTTTTAAAAATTGGAAGAAATGCTAAAATTAGAACACAGAGAAATTACAAGGTAAGCATTGAATAACATTTGCAGGTATTGATAGCACATTCGTTTTTAAGAAATTTTGCTACAAAATTTCAAAATGTGTTCAAAGTTACAAAATATGTTTAAAATTGTAAAGGGGAAGTGAAGGATTGGTTGAGGAGTAAAATTAACAGTACTTTCTTATTTTCATTCACTCATTCTGCAGGTACTCATTTAGCACCAACAAATCAAAGTATGTTTCTCAGAATAAAAGATACCAAGACAAAGGAGAAAGAGCCCTTGCTTTCAAGAAAGGCAAAGCCTAGTTAGAGGGAGGAGATATCAGACAGGTAAGAAAATGAACTTGTGTATATATGTCTCCATTTTTTTTGTTTGTTTGTTTAACTGACATATTTAAAACATGAACAGGTTTGAGCAAAAGTCCTTAAAAACTGATATTTTTAAACTTACTCTTCTTCTAAATGGAAATATCTATACAAGATCTTATTGTATGACTCATTTTGAGAGAAACTATTAAAACATTAAAACTATCTTCAGTTGCCTGAGTTTGTATGTGCTGCAATTAGAAAGCCAGAGCAGGATTATCAATTCTGTACTAGTTCCTGTCAAAATCCTCCATTTTGTCATCATTAAAACTAGATTAAAAACAGTTTAGGAAATAAACCCATTTCAAAGTGATTGTGTAGGCTTGAAAATTAATTTGACCTGCTAACAAGGTTGGAAAAATTTTCGAGGACTCACCTGATCTATCTAAGAGAGTTTTTCCTCACAGTTCAGTGAATTGGAAGAGACTGATCACCTTTAACCGTGCTTGTCTCAAACTCTCGGTGTAAGCGCGACAGGCAATTAGAGCAGGGAGAATTATGTTCCCAAACTCAGAAGTATAGCTTATTCATTTGAGAGCGAGCGATGCGTGGTTGTTACTGTGTGTAAAAGTTTAATTTCGAATAAAATAAGAATTACAAGAATGTGTGTTGTTCATACACTTCAATTTATACATGTATTACTTAATTATTTCATCGTATCTTTAATTATTTCCCTAAGGTAGAGATCCATACTTCTGTTTATTTTACAGGTGGAGGAACAGACCCGGAGTTCAAGTAATTTGATCAAGGTCATAATGAATGTTTTGATTAAAACTTGGTAGTTCAGGCACAGAATTTTGCATTGGATTATTTGCATCTGAATTCTACCTTCACACTCAACTAACGAATGACTTTACAGACTGAAGTTACTTTCACCTAGAATTTTGAAGGTTATTCTCCATTGTCTCCCAGCTTCCAGATTAGCCACTTAGAATCATGATCCTTTTTAATATTCCCAATCCCTTTCCTCCTTCCCTTTTTTCTTTTTAATTTATCTCTTTTTCTTATTCTTCCTGGGATTTGGAATTTCACGATGATGCCCTAGGGTGATTTTTTTTCTTCTATTGTGTTCAATATTTACCGAGACTTTTCCATTTAATTCATGGCATTCTGTAGTGGGAACTTTTTCCTTATCTCTTTCTCCAGTCTCTCTGTTCTCTTTATAGAAGTCATATTAATAGAATAGTTAAACACCTATCTTTATCATTTTTTTTTACTCTCTAGAAATTTGTTACATTTTCTTACTGATTCTTTTTCTCTCCCTATTATAATTTTTAAATTTCCTAGCACTCAATTTGTTCTCTGGATGCTCCGCTACTATACTACACTGATCTTGGTTCACATCTCTCTGAAGGTATTTTTGAAGTTTTCTTCTTCCTTGCAATCTTTTTTGTTTTATATGGTTTCCTTCTTTTCTCCTTTTGGTTTATTATATTTTATCTCTGATTTTCACCCTAGAGGCAGCTACAAAATTTCCTGTGACCCAGAGTTGTCTTCAGTGAAGCAATTCAAATTGAGTCGACCATTTATTTGCTGGACAGGGCTGCTTGACCAGGAGGCTTCCCCATAGGAGGGTACCTAGTATTTTGTTGTACTCTCTCAAATATCCATATCTCTGAATTTTTTTAAAAAATAGTGAATTTCCCCAGAAAATCTTCCAGGGTTACCCTGTAGGTACTTGCCTGGCACAAATATTCTAAGAGCAGATTGGTAAATAGAGTTTCATCTTTAGTGTACAGACATTCCTTCTACTTTCAGTCCAGCATCTCAGCCTTGCCCTCACCATTGCCTGATCTTCTGACTTACATGCCCCAGAATGAAAATCTGCAGACTACTGGGGAAGGAAAGTTGTATAGTTGATCTGGGTAGCAGATGAGATTTGAGTGACCAGATCCTCATTATATAAATTTTCAACCAATTCTCCCTTCTGTGACTCACTGCAATCCATCTTCAAAAGCCCCTTTGTTTTCCATTCCTGAGCCATGCAGAGTTTTAAAGCAAAATCAGAGAGCTTTTGATTACTAATCTCTCCCTCTATCAACTGAAGGAGGATCTCAAAATTTCATCAAAACATTATGGTCAACCACGGACATTTAATCAGTAATGGAAATGAGACTAAAAGTAAGGCTTCTAAAATCTAGCAGGTCCTCTCCCCTCCCTCAGCTCAAGACCACTAGCTTCTTGTCAATATTTTTAATGACATCTCTTAGGAAAGATTCACATAGCAACTAGAAACAGTTCAAAAAAATAATAAAATAGATTCATATTATCTTCAGTTATCCTCTGTTATCAAAGTAATTTTTCTCTTCAGAAAAACATAAAAACTGTATCATCAACATTATTTATTAAACTTTCATTTACCATGATAAGAGGAAAGCATGTGAAATGCACAAATACAAAGCAAATCAAGTACGCATGATTTCTGCTTTCTAGAAACTAAACTCAAAATATGCTTAACCCCATCATGCGCATATTCTCTAACGACCTAGAAAGGCAAAAATTTGCATTTTATAAACTCTGGACATTTTTGTAGTGGGTACTAAGTAGCTGCAGGGAAGTCAGCACTTAGATTATAACAGCCATTGTTTGAGTCAGCATGATAGAGCATGTGGCAGATTTGGAATCGGACAGAACTCAGGAAAAATTGACAGTACGCTACTCACTCTTTTTTGACTGTAACGTAAGGATGATAATAAAAGATATTTATAAGTGTGGAAATTGTGAAAATATATGTTCTGTGCTAATGTTTCCTGGCATATAGCAGGTGCTTTGTTAACACAAGATGGTATTATTTTATTCATTCAACAAATATTTTTTATGCAACTATTACATGTCAGGCTCTGTGTTATATGCCAGGGATAAAATGGAAAATAAGGAAGTTAGGATGTGTGTCTGTGGGACTTCTAGAATAATTCACTTAATTGATTGGTTATTTACCATTTGTACATTAGGCTCTTGTCTGAGAATGTGGTAGTAAATAAGAGAAACAGAGTTCTTATTCTCATGGAGAGATATTAAACACAAAATTATCAGACTATAATAAGAAATTCAAATATGACCCCAGAATATAAAGTGGGTAATTTGGTATTAGGGTTTATGACAGAATTTGTTGGGATTTGACATCTACAGTGGGAGCTATGGAGTAAGGTAAATAGGCATTAGCTAAGTGAAGGAGATGGTGAAATGATTCTAGAAGAACAGTACAGACAATATACGTGAAAGCCCTGCCGAGAGAAGGGGCATGGTGCTTCAAAGAAAAAAACATTAGTGTCACTGGAGTGTAGAGGGACAATGGTTTGAGAGGGAGATGGAAAGGGAGCAAGAGCCAGATCAGGCAAGAAACATAGGCCATGTTAAGCACTTTGGATTTTGCCCGAAAAGTAATGTGTAGTCCTTGAAAGATGTTCACACGACTAGATTTGAATTTTAAGATTACTCTGTCTGTTGAGGAGAAAATAAATTAGAAGAAACAAAACATGGATGTACAGGGACATGTTAGGAGGTCATTGTAGTGTTCCAGGCAAAACAGGTAACCTGGAATGGGTAATAGCAGGTATAATAGGATATAATAAATTCTGTAAGTTAGCAAGTAGGTTATACGTAGGCACAAAGGAAGGTGCTTCACTTTGACTTAGGACAGTGAAGCATTCTGACAAAATTTGGGTTTGAAAGAACTACTTTGAATAGCGGTTCCATGAATATCATGTAGCAGATATTAGTTTGGATGCCATCCTCCCTTTCCTCTTAAGACTACTCCCTCAAAATCCTTTGGGGAAATTGCCTTACTCTAATTTTGTGAAGTCATTATTGGACTCCAATCAAGATGCCATGCCTTCAATAACCAAGCTTTAGAACAACTGGTCTGTCTCCTTGGATTTTTAATCTCTAGAATACTCATC
Source organism: Equus quagga (assembly GCF_021613505.1). Lineage (NCBI taxonomy): Eukaryota > Metazoa > Chordata > Mammalia > Perissodactyla > Equidae > Equus > Equus quagga. The sequence continues at coordinate 54,138,675 of NC_060274.1, forward strand.
AAAAGGAGAAAGTTTGGCTGCTGATTATTCTCAGCAGTTACTTCCTGACAAAACTACCAGTTGGTTTTCTCCACTTAGAGCCTTTACTCTGCTCCAGTTCCAGTTCCTTCCATATTTGGTTCCTCATTATTCCTTTAAGTCTTTTGAGCTGTTTCATGTGTTTACAATAAATTTTCTTTTTGTAAAAGCCAGCCAGAGACTGCTTCTGTTGATTGCAAGCAAGGTTACTCAGCAGATGTGTACTAAGTGATGAATATCATGTAGACTAAACTCAAGGACATGGAGGAAGAATGTTCAAGATCTTGCTACAGTACAGTGGTTCTTAACTTTCTGTGTGTTACCATGGATCTTCTTCCTATAAAATTATATATGCACAAACACATAATACCTTGCATACAATTTCAGGGAGTTCATGAACCCCCTGAATCTCTTCCATAGAACCCCTAAGACTCAGTGGAGCCCAAATTAAGAACACCTGTCCAAATAAACAATTCTCTCCTCAAAGTAGGAAAAGACTAAGATATGCTTCACATTCATTTTAATCTTGAACTCCCCTTCACAAAGTAGCTGATGTAGAATGTGAGGGAAACAAAACAACCATTGACCTAAAGCACAACAGTTCTAGGAACGCTTTTTATTTTGAAGGAGAAAGTTTTAAGAAAAATTATTAGTAACTTCTTTCTCCTCCTCCTTAAGAAATATTTTAAGTATTTAAATTTTATTTTATAAGCTGTACATGTAAATATCATCCAAAAGGGATTTATCCAGGCTGCTCATGACTATATTAACGCCTTAACAACAAAAAGTTGAATCTACTTAGAAACCACATGTAAAATATTGAATGTTTGTAGGAATCTCTATAAACATTCTTATCTTCCAAATTGAGAATTTTGAGAATAAATGTATTTTTAGTGCTAATGTATCAAAGGAAAGAAATATCAAAGAAGGTAAAATTTTAGTTTGAATTTTCCTATGCAGTCTGATTTCTGCTCAAAATTGGCACTCAGGAATCTGTAAGTCTTCAAATAGAGCAATTTCTGGCTTCTTGATATAGTCATACTATTATCATTGCTATAATTTGTAGACACCACATGTTGCATTAAAGTACTTAAAAGATGAGCATTTTACAAAATAAAATAAATGACACTAATTTGGAGAATTTGGGGAAAACGAGAGGAGAATTTTCCATTTTGGATAAAACATTGAGTATAGCAAGAATATAAGTTACAAGTAGTGTGTTACTAGTTTAGTTTAGATAAAGTTCTCTCAACCTATCTGCCTGCCGTAGACAAATCCAAGTTGATAACCAACTGTGATTGCACCTGAAGAATTTCAGTGACATTTTACTATTGTATTTACAAAAATGTCTATGATCAAAACAAAAAAATATCCAAGTATCTCAAAACTATGCTTGTTTATGAAATGTCAAATATATTTGATATTTATAAATATACAGATATACAAATACAGGCATGCATCACTTAATGGCATGGATGGCACAGCCTACTACACACCAAGGCTAGATGGTACTAATCTTATGGGACCACTGTCGAATATGGGGTCCACTGTTGACTAAAATGTATTTATGCAGTACATGATTGTAAAATGTATTTAATTCCATATATTTATATTTATAGAATTAAATATATTTTATTTAAGAATTTCTATGACAGAGCGAGGCATCACCATATGTTTATAATACATCACATTTTTTTGAAGATCATGAAAGTTGTCAATGTCGTAATTCTATCACATATTTAAAGTAAATATGTGAAATGCATTTCATTAGACATGCAACGTATGCAGGCAATGGAAAATAAAGATTGTTTCCTTATGGGGCTTCGTATTCTGACTGCCTTCAAAAAGATAACTCAAGTGTAATAGATTAGGATCATTTTACAGCCTGGATGTTAGCATTTGGATTTGGAATAGGGGAAAATAAAAAGCAGCTGCTTATTGAAGTGACCACATTACTGCCACTGTAATTTGCACAACAGATCCTAAAACTCGATGCCCTATATTCTATACTTACTGTTTGCAAAAGCTAAATAAAAACCGGGTTAATTATCTCTCAGTCTCTGTAATTCAGATGTGCCTGGTCTTTCTACAAAAAAGATGTGCTGACCAGAGTGATGATCTGCAGGTTATCAAAAACATCTAAAATTCATTTTCTTTTTATAGTTAAACCAAACTGTTTTCCAGAGATTCGAGGTCTTACAAATTAGCCCTTCCAGACTTGAGGGAAAGCTTGTAAAGATTTTTTTCTCTTCACCTGTTTGAATTGAGACTGAGAAACAAGTGGGAAAGTGCTTTAATTCTTCAAATGTGAAAATCAGGACTCTGATCAAAAAAGAAAATCTAATCAAGACACAGAACTAAAACACAGTTAAAGGTATAATATTTTATTTGGAGCAGATCTTGGGCTGAACATAAAGTCTTATATACAGCCTATGAACATGAAAAACTATGAAAAATAAGATATTTAATCTCTAGGTAATAGGCAGTCATTCTTAAATTTAATAGTTCTGCTAGAATTCTTTATTCTGTTGTTTTAAGGGAGAAGCCCTATCATTTTTGCAATAGATATATTCCATATTTCATGAAGCTATATATTTCCATTGTACTGTCTTTAATCTTAAGCATGGTCTCAGCTCTAGTCTGGGATTTCAGGAAATTGCACAAGTAATCGACATCACAGACACAGCTTAATTTCCAGTGTAGTGATGACACAACAATTTGCCCAAGGCCAAACTGAAACAGAAAAGTCTTTCATAAAATGATGGGTGGCTTATTCCATAGCTTGATAGTTCACTATAATGACATTAGAAAATGTAAAAATGGAAATGTAAGTTTAACTTGAACTTCAATACCTTAATATAATTGATTGCTTGGGAATTATTCAACATTATTATGATGAAATAAACCTGTTTTATACCCTCCCTTACACATATGAACTTTATTTTTTGGAGAAAGTAGATATTACATAGCCAAAAATACAAGGAGAAAGTACAGATAAAAGCAAGAAAATAAAAATTAATATCTAGGGACTTACATATGACTTTGTTCACATTTGGAAATCAGGGACACATTTTAAGTACTGCTCTGCCACCCTTCAGTTGCAAAATCTTGATAAATGTATTAACTTTGGGTTCTCAACAACATTAATCTTGCAAGAGTCTCATGATTAAAACAGGTTAAAGGAAAAAACAGCTCTGTAAGCTATTTAGTATACCTACAACCTATTAGAAACACAGTAAATGACAGCTATTAAATGTTTTTCTAGAACTGCATCATGCAGATCTTTGAGCCATGCTTGTATTTGGCAGGATTTAGAGCCCTGAGACAATTAAAAGTGGAACTGAATAAGATCTAAAATGCAATTTCTCAGAAAGAAATACTTAATTATCATGTACCATCAACAACCTAATATTTTAGGGATATTGAGAAAATTGTGTTCTTTGAATACAAACTAATTCTGCTTTTTATCATGTAACTCCAACACTTTCTTTTCTCTTTGATGTCCTAACTCCTAAATTTCATTCCAATACACACTCTGGAAACTTCAATAATGTACACTGACTTACTTTATACCAAGTTGCATAGATTAAAACAAACACACAAACAAAAAACAATTGGGGAGAATACTGTTGAAATTCTTATATTAGTCAGAAAGTAGAAAGCACACAAAAAATATACAAGGGAGAAGGTTGTTGAAAGTTGGAGCTTACAGAAAGAAATGTCCATTAAAATGTTCTTGAAATCTGAAGAATTATAGCTTCAAAGGAGGTTGGAAAGTAATTTTTTTCACCTTCCTGCCTTAAGGTAGAACATTCTCCAAACAAGTTCAGAAACATGGCTGTCTACCCTGTTTGAAAAGAGCTGCAAGTGAAATTTCAAAGATGTCATTAAATTTTATATCTGATATATAAAAATGGATGGGTATAATTTTGATGGAGGAAAATATTTTGAGATATATAATAATCCTGAAACAATATTTTTTTTAAAATACCAAGTATATCAGAGAGAGCTTCAGCAAGACTAGAGTAGGCCTAAATATTTGTACTTGGATAAAATTTCATGAGCAAATCTGATGTGCATCCCCAATTGAAAGCCAGTGGGCTAGAAGACGGCATACTCCAATTAAAACAGTTAGGTCGTGGCCAACTAAATATTTTATATAATAACTGACATTATGGCTGAAAACACTACATATTGTATCTAATATCATCAAACAAAACACTGCCAGGACTCTAAGAAATATAGGAAAAAAACAAGACTATTTCTTGGAGTTGGGTTTTGTTCAGTCTGTTCTCTGAAAGTAAAAACACATTATGGACAGCGTGGGTGTTCACATATCTCCATAGATTTCTTATAAATCATAAGATTTCTGAAATATCCATACTAATAATATTTTGCCTATACAAATTTAACCGAGGGCAGGCTATCTTCTGATTTGAAAATTCTTCCCATGCAACTCCTACAATGGCAACATGTCAGACAAACCTCATTATTTGTAATATCTCTTTCTATAACATGAAAGAACTAAAAACTCTGCGATTTTCCTGTTTTAGGCATCAAATATTCTGAAAATTCTCTATTACTTTTCCTTTATTTAAAATTCAGTTTTGAGGAGGAACAAGGAAACAGTTGTCAGATATTTGGACTCCTGATGACGATAAAATCCTAAGTCCCTGAGAAGCAGTGTCTGGTTACTCGCCTAGTCAAAGTGACAAGAAAACACCTAAAAAGAAACCTAAAAGCTGATAGGATTGAAAAGAAAATTAGCTATTTCAAAAATGAGGAAGAGTTGTCCTTTAAGAAAATAATGAAAAGCCTAATAAAATCAACATAAATCACTCAAAATTATTCTGGTAAAACAATCTAAGCAGATTACAAAGGAAGTAACAGATAACCTTTCATATTATAGGCAAAGTCATTAATTAGCAAACCAAGGAAATAAGCTATCAAAATTGAGCAAACTTTCTTAAGATTTTAACACATTTTATATATTATTTTCAGATCCATATATTATAAAAGCTAATAAAATTTTCTCCACTAAATAAATCATTTAAAATAAGTAACATTTTTTATTTAATAAAAGAAACCTGATCTTGATAGCAGCATGTTCTTATCCCTCTTAGAACTTCAGCTTTTCTAAAAGAAATATAGCAATTATACCTACCCCAAGATCAAAAGATTGTATGTGAGAAATAAATATAGTCAGTTCTGAAAATTGTTGGATGAATGCATAATTATTGTTATAATTAACAGTATAAACTGATTCAACAGCATGACTATTGTGTAGCTATTAATAGTTTTAATTTATGTTCTATATATTTGTTTATTGAATAATCATTTATGTTTAGGTCAAAGAATAGAAGCAATCTAAGCCATGATTTCTGGTATTGCACCATTTAGTTCACCTCTTCCTGAGGTTACTACGTCCATAAGGTCTTAGCTACTATAACAACTAACACCAGGTCACAAATATGGGTGTTCTAGGAGGTAAGCTAAAATCCAGATGGTTTTAAATAGTCAGTTCACTTAAGAAAAAAGGATGCAATTTTGTCTATAGCATTCTTATCTTCACTAACCTAGCCCAATACAATAACTTAGAGCACTATCACTGACACATGTCCTATATTCTTAAAATCAACGGAACAAGAAAGATATGGAAGATTTTAATGCTTCATTTTCATTAGTCAGTTAATTTCCAGCTGGTCCAACATAATACTTCTCTGATTTTCTTTTTTTAATATTCTGTTTAGTTTTTTTTTTAATTAAGATTATGATAGATTACAACCTTGTGAGATTTCAGTTGTACATTATTGTTAGCCATGTTGTGGGTACACCACTTCACCCTTTGTGCTCTCCCCTCATCCCTCCCTTTTCCCTGGTAACCACCGATCAGTTCTCCTTGTCTATATGTTAACTTCCACCTATGAGTAGAGTCATATAGAGTTCATCTTTCTCTGTCTGGCTTCTTTCACTTAACATAATACCCTCAAGGTCCATCCATGTTGATGCAAATGGGACGATTTTGTCCTTTTTCATGGCTGAGTAGAATTCCGTTGTGTATATATACTATACCTTCTTTATCCAATCATCAGTTGCTGGGCACTTAGGTTGGTTCCACGTCTTGGCTATTGTAAATAATGCTGCAATGAACATAGGGGTGCATGGGACTCTTGGAATTGCTGATTTCAGGTTAGGATAGATACCCAGTAGTGGGATAGCTGGGTCATAAGGTATTTCTATTTTTAACTTTTTGAGAAATCTCCATACTGTTTTCCATAGTGGCTGCACCAGTTTGCATTCCCACCAACAGTGTATGAGGGTTCCTTTTTCTCCACAACCTCTCCAACACTTTTGGTTTTGGATATTTTTGCCAATCTAACAGGTGTAAGGTGATATCTTAGTGTAGTTTTGATTTGCATTTCCCTGATGATTAGTGATGATGAGCACCTTTTCATGTGTCTATTGGCCATCCTTATATCTTCTTTGGAGAAATGTTTGTTCATGTCCTCTGCCCATTTTTTGATTGGCTTGTTTGTTTTTTTGTTGTTGAGCTGCATGAGTTCTTTATATATTATGGAGATTAACCCTTTGTCACATAAGTAGCTTGTAAATATTTTTTCCCAATTAGTGGGCTGTTTTTTTGTTTCAATCCTGTTTTCCCTTGCCTTGAAGAAGCTCTTTAGTCTGATGAAGTCCCATTTGTTTATTCTTTCTTTTGTTTCCCTCATCTGTGGAGTTATGGTGTCCGAAAAGATTCTTTTGAAACTGATGTCAAAGAGTGTACTGCCTATATTCTCTTCTAGAAGACTTGTTGTTTCAGGCCTAATCTTTAGGTATTTGATCCATTTTGAGTTTATTTTTGTGAATGGTGTAAAAGAATGGTCAATTTTCAATCTTTTACACGTGGCTGTCCAGTTTTCCCAGCAACATTTGTTGAAGAGACTTTCTTTTCTCCATTGTAGGCTCTCAGCTCCTTTGTCAAAGATTAGCTGTCCATAGTTGTGTGGTTTTCTTTCTGGGATTTCAATTCTGTTCCATTGATCTGTGCACCTCTTTTTGTACCAGTACCATGCTGTTTTGATCACTGTAGCTTTGTAGTATGTTTTGAAATCAGGGATTGTGATGCCTCCAGCTTTATTTTTCTTACTCAGGATTGCTTTAGCAATTCATGGTCTTTTGTTGCCCCATATGAATTTTAGGATTCTTTGTTCAATGTCTGTAAAGCATGACATTGGGATTCTGATTGGGATAGCATTGAATCTGTAGATTGCTTTAGGTAGTATGGACATTTTAACTATGTTTATTCTTCCAATCCATGTGCATGGAATGTCTTTCCATCTCTTTATGTCATCATCAATTTCTTTCAAGAAAGTCTTGTATTTTTCATTGTATAAATCTTTCACTTCCTTGGTTAAATTTATCCCAAGGTATTTTATTCTTTTTGTTGTGATTGTGAATGGGATTGAGTTCTTGAGTTCTTTTTTCTGTTAGCTTGTTGTTAGTGTATAGAAATGCTACTGATTTATGTATGTTGATTTTATACCCTGCAACGTTGCTGTAGCTGTTGATTGTTTCTAATAGTTTTCCTATGGATTCTTTGGGGTTTTCTATATATAAGATCATGTCATCTGCAAACAGCGCGAGTTTTACTTCTTCATTGCCTATTTGGATTCCTTTTATTTCTTTTTCCTGCCAAATTGCTCTGGCCAACACCTCCAGTACTACGTTGAATAGAAGTGGTGAAAGTGGGCACACTTGTCTTGTTCCTGTTCTCAGAGGGATGGCTTTCAGTTTTTGTCCATTGAGTATGATGTTTGCTGTGGGTTTGTCATATATGGCCTTTATTATGTTGAGGTACTTTCCTTCTATACCCATTTTATTGAGGGTTTTTATCACAAATGGATGTTGGATCTTGTCTAATGCTTTCTCTGCATCTACTGAGATGATCATGTGGTTTTTGTTTCTCACTTTGTTAATGTAGTGTATCACGTTGATTGACTTGCGCATGTTGAACCATCCCTGTGTCCTTGGTGTAAATCCCACTTGATCATGGTGTATAATCTCTTTGATGTATTGCTGTATTCGGTTTGCCAGAATTTTGTTGAGGATTTTTGCATCTATGTTCATCAGTGATATCGGCCTGTAGTTTTCCTTCTTTGTGTTGTCCTTGTCAGGTTTGGGGAATAGAGTGATGTTGGCTTCATAGAATGTGTGAGGGAGTGCTCCATCTTCCTCAATTTTCTGGAATAGTTTGAGAAGGATAGGTATTAAATCTTCTTTGAATGTTTGGTAGAATTCTCCAGAGAAGCCGTCTGGTCCTGGACTCTTATTTTTGGGGAGGTTTTTGATTACTGTTTCTATTTCTTTACTTCTGATTGGTCTATTCAGATTCTCTATTTCTTCCTGATTCAGTTTGGGGAGGTTGTTAGAGTCTAGGAATTTGTCCATTTCTTCTAGGTTGTTCAATTTGTTGGCATATAGTTTTTCATAGTATTCTCTTATGATCCCTTGTATTTCTTTGGTATCTGTTGTGATTTCTCCTCTCTCATTCCTAATTTTATTTATTTGAGATTTCTCTGTTGTTTTCTTAGTGAGTCTGGCTAAGCGTTTGTCGATTTTGTTAATTTTTTCAAAGAACCACTCTTTGTTTCATTGATCCTTTCTGCTGTCTTTTTTGTTTCAATATCGTTTACTTCTGCTCTTATTTTTATTATTTCCCTCCTTCTACTGACTTTGGGCTTTGTTTGTTCTTTTTCTAATTCTGCTAGGTGTCGGGTGAGGTTGCTTATGTGAGATTTTTCTTGTTTAGTGAGGTGAGCCTGTATTGCAATGAATTTCCCTCTTAGGACTGCTTTTGCTGCGTCCCAAATGAGTTGGTATGGCATGTTTTCATTTTCATTTGTCTCCAGATAATATTTGATTTCTTCTTTAATTTCTTCAATAATCCATTGTCTGTTCAGAAGTGTGTTGTTTAATCTCCACATTTTTGCACCTTTCCCTGCTTTATTCTTGTAGTTGATTTCTAGTTTCATAGCATTATGATCAGAAAAGATGCTTGATATTATTTCAACTCTCTTGTATTTATTGACGCTTGCTTTGTTTCCCAAGATATGGTCAATCCTTGAGAATGTTCCATGCGCACTTGAGAAGAATGTGTAACCTGCTGTTTTTGGATGAAGTGTTCTATATATATCTATTAAGTCCATCTGGTCTAATTTTTCATTTAATTCTATAATTTCCTTGTTGATTTTCTGTCTGGATGATCTATCCATTGGTGTTAATGGGGTGTTAAGGTCCCCTACTATTATTGTATTGTTGTGGATGTCTCCTTTTAGTTCTGTTAAGAGTTGCTTTACAAATTTTGGTGCTCCTGTGTTGGGTGCGTAAATATTTATAAGTGTTATGTCATCTTGGTGGAGTGTCCCTTTTATCATTATATACTGTCCCTCTTTGTCTTTCTTTATCTGTTTTGCTTTGAAGTCTACTTTGTCTGATATTAGTATAGCGACACCTGCTGTCTTTTGTTCATTATTAGCTTGGAGTATTGTCTTCCATCCTTTCACTCTGAGTCTGTGTTTGTCTTTGAGGCTGAGGTGTGTTTCCTGGAGGCAGCATATTGTTGGGTCTTGTTCTTTGATCTATCCTGTCACTCTGTGTCTTTTGATTGGAGAGTTCAATCCATTTACATTTAGAGTGATCATTGAAATGTGGGGGCCTACCCCTGCCATTTTATCTCTTGTTTTCCGGTTCTCTTGCATTTCCTTTGTTTCTCGTCCCATGGTTTTTGGATTACTAATTCAGGTATGTAAATTTCTGTACTGGGTGTCTTCTTATTTGTAATTTGTCTCTTTATTCTTGTTATTTGTTTAGTGGTTACCATGTGGTTAGTATAAAACATCTCATAGATGAGATAGTCTATTTTCTGATAGCCTCTTATTTCCTTAAATTAAAACCTTCTATCCCTTTTCTCTTCCCCTTCTAGGTTGTTATTGTCAGATTTTTTCCCCCTTCTTTCTTGTGTTGTGAGTTTGTGGTTAAAATGGCAGGGTTATATTTATTCTTGGTGTTTCCCTTCCTTTTATCTTTAATGTTTTATTTAACTTTTGCTAACCTGTTCTGATGGAGAGCTGCTACTTTCTGTTATTGTCCTTCTACTTATCTCCTTTGCTCTTGGTTTTGTAACCCCTTTCCTTTTTTTGATTTTTCAGGTATGAGGGTTTTCCTGAGCATTTCTTGAAGAGGAGGTTTTGTGGCAATGAACTCCCTTAATTTTTGTTTATCTGGGAAAGTTTTTATTTCTCCATCATATTTGAAGGATATTTTCACTGGGTAGAGTATTCTTGGCTGCAGGTTTTTGTCCTTCAGAGTTTTGAATATATCATTCCACTCTCTTCTAGCCTGTAAAGTTTCTGCTGAGAAATCTGTTGATAACCTTATGGGGGTTCCTTTGTATGTTATTTTCTTCTGCCTGGCTGCCCTTAGTATTTTCTCCTAGTCATTGACTTTTCCTAGCTTCACTACTATATGCCTTGGGGTTGGTCTTCTTGCATTGATAAAGTTTGGAGATCTATTGGCTTCTGTCACATAAAGTTCCATCTCTCTCCCCAGGTTTGGGAAGTTCTCAGCCCTTATTTCTTTGAACAGGCTTTCTGCCCCCTTCTCCTTCTCATCTCCCTCTGGTATACGTATAATCCTTACATTGCATCCCCTAATTGAGTCAGATAATTCTTGGAGAGTTTCTTCATTTCTTTTTAGTCTTAGTTCTCTCTCCTCCTCTGCCTGCAGCATTTCTATATTCCTATCTTCCAAATTGCTAATTCTGTCCTCCATATTATCGGCCCTACAGTTCAGTGCATCTAGATTTTTCTTAATCTCCTCTATTGTGTTCTTCATTTCCAGTATTTCTGTTTGGTTCTTCTTTATAGTATCAAACTCTTTTGTGACATAGCTCCTGAACTCGTTGAGTTGTCTATCTGAATTCTCTTTTAACTCATTGAGTTTTTTAATGATGGCTGTTTTGAAGTCATCGTCATTTAGGTTATATATTTCATTGTCTTTGGGATTGTTTTGTGGGTATTTGTCATTTTCCTTCTGTTCTGGAGATTTAATATATTTTTTCATATTTCTTGATGGTGTAGATTTGTGCCTCCGCATAGAGATAGAGTTTAGTTACTGCTTCCACTTCTTTCTACTGGTGTGGTGGGGGAACAGCTGTTTATACTCCACCAACCAGGAACCCTATCAGCTGTTGCTAACTGGGCCTGGGCCCCTCCTTGTAGTCACAGTGGTCCTGTGGGGTCCCTCTTCAGCTGTGGGGGCCGTCACAAGGGAACTTCAGGCTGCTGGTGCCTATTGTTGCAGACCACCTAGACGTGCTCCCTCCTTAGGGTCTGTAGTGGTGTTACGGGCTTTCCCAGCAGCCAGGGGCAGGATCACCTATATTTGCAGCTCTGTCATTGTTGGCACCTACGAAATCTCACTCGTCCACTAAAGCTCACAGAAGAGCTATGGGTATCTTCTGCAGTCTGTGGTTAGCTCACCTAGCTATGCTACTTTTGTCCCAGGGTCTTCCAGCCTTGTGGTTGCTGGGTGGGGGCTCTCTACTAGTGCTGTGCAGAGGCTTTCGCTGAGGCTGCTGTGAGACTGTAGAGTTTCCCCCTGGGCCATGGAGCCAGGCCCCTGGAACTCCACCCAGCCCCACTCCTCTCCCCTAGGGTCTCGGGGAGCCCCTTGCCCTGTCTGGGGGACAGCCAGAGACTGTGAGTTCAGTGGCAGCTGGCCAGCTGCTGCCCTGCCTGGGATTCTCCTCTTCGGGACCCTCCCAGCATTCTGAATGCTGGGCAGATCCTCTCCACTAATGGCGAGGAGAGGCTTTGCCTGCTGCCAGGGTGGAACCCTGGAGTTTCTCCCTGGGCTGCGGAGCCAGCCGCTGGAACTCCACCCAGCCCCAGTCCTCTCCCAGGAGATCTCTGGTCACCCCATGCCCCGACCGGGTGACAGCTGCAGTCTGTGGGACCAGTGGCAGCAGCTGGCTGGCTGCTGCCCTGTTTGGGATTCTCTCCGGGAGCCTCCTGGAGTTGCGGATGCTGGGCGGGGCCTCTCCGCTAATGGCAGGCAGAAGCTTTGCCTGCTGCCAGGACAGAACCCTGGAATTTCCCCCTGGGCCACTGAGCTGGCTGCTGGAACTCCACCCAGCCCCAGTCCTCTCCCAGGAGATCTTCAGTAGCCCCGTGCCCTGACCGGACGACAGTCGCAGTCCGTGAGACCGGTGGCGGCAGCTGGCGGGCTGCTGCCCCGTTCGGGATTCTCTCCCAGAGCCTCCTGGCATTGTGGATGCTGGATGGGGCCTCGCCACTAATGGCGAGTAGAGGTTTCCCTGCAGCCTCTGATGTGGGACTCTGGAGTTTCCCCCTGGGCTTAGGTATAATCACAGGGGGCTTAGGTAGGGCTGTGGTCACCAGTTTCCACCGTCGCTCCTCTGGTGTGTGCACCCTTCTGCCCTTGGTGTGTGGCGATGTTTTGAGGGTGTCTGCTGGAAGAAAGCCGCTTGCAGGTACTAGGCTGTTCGGGGGTCGGGGGCGGAGACTTTTCACCTATCTCCACCTCCTCCCGGGGGAAGTCCGTCTGCCTTCCACTGTATAGCAGCACAGGTCTCTCAGGCATCCTGAGATGCTATATGGATATCCTTTGTTAAGCGATGAATGTCCAATTAGTTGTAGATTCGAAGGGGGAGAGACAAAGAAGACTACTCACACCGCCATCTTGGACTACATTCTCTGATATCTTTATTAAGGTTTTACTTTTTTTAGAGCAGTTTTAGATTCACAGGAAAATTCAGGGGCAGGTACAAAGATTTCCCATATACTTCCTGCCCCTACACATACATAGCCTCCCCAACCTCACTCATCAGAATACTACATTTTTTTTTTTACCAAGGATGAACCTACATTGACACATCATAATCATCCAAAGTTCATAGTTTACAAAACAGTTCACTTTTGGTGTTGCAAATGTTATGGGTTTGGATAAATGTATAGTGACATACATTTATCATTATATCATACAAAGTATTTTCACTGCCCCCAAAATTCTCTGTGCTCTGCCTATTAATCTCTCTTCCCCCTTCACCTCCATCTCTGGCAACCATTGATCTTTTTATTGTCTCCATAGTTTTGTCTTTTCCAGAATGTCATATAGTTGGAATTATACAGTGACTGGCCTTTTCAGATTGGCTTCTTTCACTTAGTAATATGCATTTAAGTTCCCTTCATATCTTTTCAGGACTTAATAGCTCATTACTTTTTAGTGCTGAATAATATTTCATTGTCTGGTTGCACAAGAGTTTATGTATCCATTCACCTACTGAAGCACATCGTAGTTGCTTCTAAGTTTTGGCAATTGCCAATAAAGCTGTTATAAACATCTGTGTGCAGGTTTTCGTGTGAACCTAAGTTTTCAATTCCTTTGGGTAAATACCAAGGAGAAAGATGATTAATCATACGGTTAAGGGAATGTTTAGTTTTATAAGAAACCACCAAACTGTCTTCCAAAGTGGCCGTACCATTTTGCATTCCCATCCGCAATAAATGAGAGTTCCTGTTGCTCCACATCCTCACCAGCATTTGTTGTCAGTGTTCAAGATTTTGGCCATTCTAATAGATGTGTAGTGTTATCTCGTCGCTGTTTTAATTTTTGTTTCCCCTGGTGACACATGATGTTAAGCATCTTTTCTTATGCTTATTTTCCATTTGTATACCTTCTCTGGTGAAGTGTCTATTAAGATCGTTGTATTATTTTTTAGTTGGGTTGTTTATGTTCTTATTGTTGAGTTTTAAGAGTTATTTGTTTATTTTGGATAATAGTCCTTTATCACGTGAACTTATTTGATTTTAAAATTACTAGAATAAATTAACGTATTCCTTGCTTGTTTTCTTCATTCACTTACTAAGGAAAAGATTAAAGTAAAAGATAAATGGATATCCTTTAAACAGAATCAATCACACATCTGTGGGGAAGATAGACTCTGCAAAAATGCAAAATCCACTGAATCAATAAGACTTGAAAAATTCAGAATTTAAAAAGACCTTGAGATTATTTAATCACTGACTTTCAGTCACCCCTGGAGGATAGGCAAATGGATGGTGATCAACCATTTCACTCTGACATGTTAATTTAGCACAACCCCAGGAATGCATCAGCTGCATAGAGAAGACATCCTATGGAAAAAGAGTATCTCTCTTTGAAAATATCTATGGATTTATTGATTTTTGAACATATTGATACCATAGTGTAGAGGCATAGAGCATCACACATTTTTTTATTATATAAAGAGCAATATATAATTCATAACTAAAACTGGATAGTTTGGAAATACCATATCTTTCTTGAAACAGGTCTCTGAACAAAGTCTGACATTAAATGCAATTGTGTCTTTGATGTTTATGAATTCACTTTTTTCATTCAATAATTTGCTCATTGTTGTTTTCTAAATTTTATATTTCAAAAAAATAAATTCCATAGAAACTCCATGATTCAGGTTGCCTGAATCAAAAAGCAACTGTGTGAAGATAGACACAGAAACACTAGTGCCAGATTACATAGGAAACACACTGAACTCCATGGTTTAATCATCAAAAGATTAGACAGAAACCACTCAACAAGAAACACTTTAAATTTTGATTAAAATTTCAAATCCAGCAACGTTTATGATTTTGTGTCAGTCTATTTTTGTAGTGTAAAGGAATATCAGATTTGTTTAATGGAGTAAGGAATTAGAAAAGGTAATTACAAGGAAGAAAAATATATAAAGCAGACGGCTCAGTGCCTCACAAAAAGCAGATGCTCAGTGACTGTTAGTGGTACTATTATTACCCCTTCCAATTATTGTTCTAAAATGCTTGGATATTGCATTCTGTATAAACCAAGGAAAACAGTGGGAAACTTAGCCTGGCAGCAGTTCTGTGCTGAATTCAAATGCTTCTTTTCATACTCAAATGCTTGAGTATGAAAAGCATTACTCAGAATACACTAATTTACATGGCTTATAAAGCAGATTAATACAAAAACTGCCTTTTGTCCAGTGTCAGATGGAATATGTTCAAGGAATTAACAAATATTAGTAATTGTTTTCGTATTTCAGCATCTACCATTCTGTAACTCTAGGCTGTGCTGGATACTTCAAAATGCAAATATAGGTAGATTTGATAAAATAAAAATAATTTTTTACTACAATATAAATATACCACAGATAAATAAAATGTGAATTCTTGATTCTTTATGCAATTGTATAAAATGCTTAACAATAGAGAGAAAGTCATGTGTTTTCATTACTTCCAAGTTATCATTATTTATTTATTCTCTATTAAAGAAAGACCAACATTTTTCCTTATTCTTGTTGACATAATTTTCATTATTCCAAATGTTATTGTAGCAACATTATTGAAGACAAAATTAAATGAGTACTCAAGTAAATCTTTCAAATAATCAAGAGAAAGCAATATAACTTATTTCTCAATGTGTTATAATTATTTATGATTAAATATTGGTGGCCACTGAAAATTTTAGCTATCTAGGCAGAGGGAACTAAGAATTTCCTTTAATGGGTTCTACTAGTTTCCACAGATATTTTCACCACATTCAAAGTAATTCTGGAGAAATAAACCAGCCATGTTCATTGATGGTGAATAACTCATGTAATTTTCAGATGATTATTGTGTGGCAAGCCCAAAGCACATTTTGGCAACTACTTTGTTTCCTCTTCTATTTATAGCTATAAATACTTTAAGGAGAGTTAATCCATACATTTCTGATTCATTTACACTTAACTTATCTAAATATTATTTTAAAGAAGCATACAAACTCAAGTAGGCTTTTTAAGCTTTTTGGTTTATATTTGAGAACTAGGAATCCATATTTTCTCAGCTATAAATTAATCAAAGAAAATTTTAAATATTTTAGACTTTGCATGAGACATTTTCTGTCGTTGGAAGTTCCAATAATTAGGTCGTTTGCTTTTCCTTCTGTTCCTGAAGTTCCTTCTGAAGATTAAATTTAGACTGCTGCTTCATAAGAAATCATGGAAATCTGGAAGGATTTAGGCCTATCCTAAATTAAGTATAAATTAAGAAATGAAAGTATTAAATTACATGAGAGAATTGAGAACATACTACTTCTTTTTTCTAATTTTAAATAACCTCTTGTTTTTTAACTTACATAGAAAATGTATCTTTTCAAAGTGAAGAAGTATATGGATTCGTAGCTTTAAATCATAGCCTATATGGCCATTTCATCCTACATCTTGTGATGTTGAAGGATGAGAAAGTTTGAAAACTATTCTGAAAACAGAGGTTAAAGAAGGAATTCCAGGAGACAAACACAGCATAAAGACAGCCCTGCGGGTGATATACAGCATGAATACTCCTGAATTAAGCAGGTTTTATAAAATGTAGAACTGTGTAGAGATGAACATTTAAAAGTCTCACAGACATGTGGACAAAATCGTCTAGTTATTAGTGTGTTGTGATATGTGAAACGTAAAAAAGTTACAACCATAATAATTCACTTATTCATATTTTCTTTAAATGTATACTTTAAAGTCCCAATTAAGTTATCAAACACATAGTCACTAAAAAGTGAATATGACACACTCCCTGTCTGTAAGGAAAACATAGTCTGGCAGGAATAAAAACAAGAAAATTCCAATTTTTTTATACTCTTGACTGTATAACAAAAAATAGTAATAATAAAATAACTCCTTTGTGGCTGAAAGGAATAATTTTCACTCAAAGGATTAATTTACATTTAAATGTTTCTCTGCCGAATTCACCAAAAATTGTGCCAATTGATACTTTATATATGAATAGAATTTTAAGCATTTATCTGGTAGGAAATAATCAGTTTCACTTGGCTTTCTAAGCAGGCTTCAGTGACCTTTAGTCACCCAAATGGAATTGAGCACCAAGATGCTTTTCTATTTCATGGGATAATGAGCAGTTAGTTAAATGAGCTATAAAGTACCTCGTAATTGTGCCAGAATAAATTTTATTCTTTAATGACTTTTGATATAGCAATATTATTCTTTTCTCCTCTTATCCCACTCAATTTAAGACATTGTTAGCTCAAGAGAGAAATTTAACACTAATGTAACCAAAGATAAATTTTTTTCAAATTTCCTTTCCTTTTCATTTTTTCTTTTTCAATTTGTAAACATTACTGTACTGAACCCATCTGGAGATCTAAAGCATACAATATTTCACAGCAAGATCCTGTCCCATTATGCAAAGCTGACAGAACTGTGATGTCCAGTAAAGTAACTGATAGCCATATGTGGCTATTTTAATTTAAATTAAATATAAAATGTAATTCCCCATTCATACTAGATGCATTTCAATGCATTTCTAGGATCAGAGTCTTCAAATTGCCTTCGCTACTGCTTCCACCCAGAAATGCATTCAAATTTCGGATTTTTTGATCCTTTGTGGGTCAAATGGTGTCCCACAAAAAGATATGTTGAAGTCCTAAACTCCAATACCTGTGAATGTGACCTTATTTGGAAATAAAGTCTTTGCAGATATACTCAAGTTAAGATGAAGTCATACTGGATTAGAGTGGGCCCTAAAACCAATGCCTGGTATCCTTACAAAGACGGAGTACTTTGCGCTCAAGTAGACCAGATACACAGAGGGAAGATGGCTATGTGGAGATGAAGGCAGAGATGAGTTAAGCTACCACAAGCCAAAGAATGTCAAGGATTGCTGGCAACCACCAGAAGCTAGAAATGACAAGGAAGGATTCTTCCTTAGAGCCTTGAAAGGGTGCAAAGCCTGCTAACACCTTAGTTTTGGACGTCTAACTTCCAGAACTGTAAGAACACATGTATATTGTTGTAAGCCACAAGTCTATGGGAATTTGTAATGGCAGCTATAGGAAAGTAATACATACTCTAATGGTTTATAATGACTAATCTATTGGGAGTCAAGCATGAAAGCCTAAAAGCCACAAGGTTTGCCCCATAAAGGCTCACTATCCACGGAACATGCCTGACTAGGATTATTTCCTTGACCAGTCCTAGCAGTCCTCCTGTCCTCAGAGATGAAGTAAGGTGGATGGAGCATGAGCTTGTTTCTTCTCATGGTCATCACTGGTATACTATTGCAATGTAATAAATTCAGTGAACATCAAAAATCTGAATGAAATTAACTGAATTGACCTAACTTTAGTATGACTTTACTGTCTTTATTCTTTCCATTTCTGTAGTGCTCCACAGATTTTGAAGCATTTTGATATACATTTTCACATGATCCTAACAAGAATGATGTGAAAGCGACTAGACGGAACTCATAAAAAAAGTAAATGTCCATCCCTTAAGGATAGGAGTGCTGTTTTATACTTCTCCCTATTTTCAGTGAAAAACATTGTTACGCACTAAGAAGATCTTTTTTTTCATTTTGAATGAATCTCCATTTCCAAAATAGAGTAGACTTAAAGAAGCTAAGTCTATAGTGGTAGACATGAATTCTGAACTCTGCTTACCTAATTCTATTTCATTTTTCTTTTTATTGTCATCTTCCCACACTGCATTTGGGAGTAAAAGTGGCAATCTTTCATTAGAAAAAGGCTGTTTCTGTCATGAGCTCGTGGGTATCAAATACACCTTTGCTTCTTCCTCAGTCATTTCTAGAATTTCTTTTTAATTTACTGGTTCAATGTAGGGTGAAAATGACCACCAATTTGGATAAATTAAGAAAGCTATTCAAACACAGTATCTCCAGCTCTCTTTTAGAAGAATCCACCCATATAAAGAGGAGAGAGAAGGAACTAACTTTTCACTTTGATTTGCTTTTATTAGAACAGAGATTACTAACTGGTGTCGGGGCCAAAGTAAATTCAAAACTAAGCAAAATAAAATTTTCTTGAATAGTTAAAATCATTCCATACTGTGGTGTTTATACAACAAAAGGGTTTTCAAAAGTACAATAAACAACTTATCCAAGAAGGGTAAGAATTATTTTGGGCATCTCTGCCACTCAGTGTTCATCAGGATATGATCAAATAATCCATATCTTTGTTTATTTGTCTGAGAGAGCTTTCCCACTCTAACAGCTATCTTATACAGGACCTAAGTGCATATTCTGTGTAATATAACTTCACAAAAAACTGAAGCAAAGTGATCTGATTACAACATTGGATAGCAAATGGTGGGGTTTCTCTTGATATAAAATAAATAGAAGTAAAAATAGATTGAAAACAGCTGGAGTTCAGAGTTATATGGAGTCTACATTTCCATGCGCCTTTAGGTGTGATGTTATTTTGAGTAGATGTTAGTATCCTACAGGAACTTTCAGGTGTTTTGACTAATAAGTAGCTCCAGAACCATCATAAAACAAAGCACCAAGAAAGAATCTGCTCAGACCCAAACTAAGTGCCCCAAATTCAAACAGTTTATTATGCCAGAATGACTTACAAATAAAACATAAGTTCGATTTTATAAGGCAACATAAAAGATTGTTACCTAAGAGGCAAACTGGTCTAGAAAGCTTTATTGCCCCCGTAATTTATTATGGAATTAATCCATTGTGTGTTTGCAGCAGGTCAGTTCACTAAAGGGAACCCGCACATTATCCAAAGCAAATTGAGAAGCACAAATCAAGAATTCCAAATGGAGTACTAAGCACACTTCAAAAAGCTAAGCATATGGACTGTGTTATAGCTTCTAAATGGTTTTACTTGAGTCATAAGATTAGTGTAAAAAAAAAAATCAACTAGGGCTATTTTCCCTACCAGTCTGTGGATAATCTAGAAAGGAAAAAATATTTTTGTTAAAATACGAAAGCAAGTTCTTTTATTTCAAAATAAAGAACTCTTCAGGAAGAGCTCTTTCTCTCTTACTCTCCTGGTTCCTTACAAAATTACAGAGAAATATCAGAGAAAATATGCTAAGGCATTGATTCTTAGGTATTTGGAAAGCTATGAGTTAATTCTCAAGATAATACAGTTTTATTGATCAAGACTTACTAACCGCAAATCTAAGACTTCATTTTGTGTATGATTGAATATATAAAAGCTGCTTTTCGGACAAATAAATGTGCATTATAAGGTGGAAAAAGCTCATGTTAGGGAGTCCAAAAAACTGATTTTGGATACTTTCTCTACCACTTACTAATCATTTGAACCACCGTAGAATTCATTATCTTCAACTCTAAATTAAGGAATATGCATAAGCCATCTGAAGGTTAAATGTTATTGAATCAAATGAGATAATGTTTGTGAAAAGCATTTAAATATATAAATTGTATTAAAATAAGACATTTTTATTAATGGATCTATTTGATTATAAATGATTTAAGCAGCAGAGTTCAATACAGTTTTTAGCTTTCTGGGAAAATATAAATTTCTAGTTAACCATGGTATCTTTCTTGTGATTCAATAATACCTACAGTATATCACGAATACATTAATAATAGCTAACACATTAATAATTATATTATTAATCATTATTAATTTTAATTAATATAAAATATAATAATATATCTAAATTATGTAATACATTAAATATGTATATTACATAAGAACATTAGTACATGACAATGAATATCACTTAATTCCATATATATATATATATATACACACACTCATACATATATATCTATAAACAAACACATCTCCATATATAAATGTTCATTTTAAATTAACAGACACAAGTAGGATCAAGAAGTCACATCTGTATGATAAAAAATACATTTCCTATAAGAAATTTATGCACATCTTCCCTATAAAATTTCATCTTCAACACGAGTTTCAAATAAATGTATTTCTTCTTAAGGAATTTCTCTGAAATATTTTCTTTTCTTTTGAATAACTTCGACATATCCAGAATGAGAGGACAGTGTAACAAAGTTAAGTCATCTCCTCCAGGGCATTAAGATAAGGTAAGAGGTGACTGTGTTTCCCTCCACTCTTAGGTTCATATCTTGCTTTAGCTTTCATATTCCTGTGATACCCACTTCTCCATTATTTTCTTGACAACAAATTTTAGGGGTTTTAACTTTCCTTTAGCAATATTTCTTACTTATGTTAACTTATAAAATAGAACTTAGCTTTCAATCACACCATGAGGTACTTTATGTCTATGTATACTTGAACACCCAGTAATTTATTTTTTTCTGACTGCTATGTGCTACTACAAGCCTGGAATTTGATCCATAACTTCAACTAAAGACCCCACTCACCTATCACTTTTCGAAATGCTTAACCAAACACTCTTAACTAGTCAAAAGTCAGTGATAGGAGAGCCTCCTGCTGGGCATCTCCAGTGCTGCCTGGCTCATTGACAGCTGGAGAGAAGGCTTTTGTTAAGCATATCTGATTTGCCCTGGTTTATGTCTCTGTTTTACTGGAAAAGCCATCGGCAGGTCACTGGCTGGCTCTTCATAGCTGGGCACTAAAGATGTGGAGTGTAAACGATGATTAAGTGCCTGCACAATTCTCAGGTTTCCAGAGTTCCAGCCTCACAGGTGTTCATATTGCAGCTGGAACTATGGTCTCATTTTATCAGACGTGAGGTATCTATTTTAATTGTGGAAAGTGTAAGGTATTGACTGAAGTGCACTGGTTTTGTGAATTAGTGCTAATGTAGAGAAAACTGGTAAGTTGATCAAAATGTTTCAAGGACCATCTTCTGGACTCAGGTGAAATATAAAGGAAGTGAAGGCACAGTGTTACACAGATGAATAACACTCATTTGTCTATAGCATGCTGAGCAATTATAAACAGGTGAAGGGGATCAAGAGGTACAAACTTCCAGTTATAAAATCAATGCCATGGGAATATAATGTACAGCATGGGGATGATGCTTAATAATATTGTATTAACTTTGTATGGTAACAGAGGGTAACTAGATTTATTGTGATTATCATTGTGCAATGTATGGAAAATTTGAATCATGAAGTTGTACACCTGAAACCAATATAATATTGTATGGTAATTATACTTCAATTAAAAAATAAGAAACAAAGATAGTGAAGGATATGAATATTTTGTTCAATGATTTAGTCTCAGAATAGAATTGTGATGGCTATTTTCAAGCACGATAAAGGGCTATCTGTGGAAGAGGGATACAGTTTTTTACTGTGTATAATTCTAGAGGGTAGAGTCATGGCTAAAGTGAAGCTTACAGGGCAGCAGGTTACAGTTCAAAATAAGGACCAACTTCCTAGCTACTGGACCATACAAAAATTTAAGTTAGAGCTGATAAAGTCTCCATTACTGAAAATGTTCAAGCAGGTGTTAAGTGACCATTTTCTAGGGTGGTTGCTGTGGCAATTCCTACAGTGAACAGAATTTTGGATTAAATGAGATTTCTGATCTTTTTGATGCTAAGATTTAATGATTCTAACATCAAATAAGGTTTGGGGCATCCAAAGGAAGGCATTTTAAGCCAAATGTCAGTGTCTTTGGTTTGGTAAAACTGGAAAGGGTGTTTTGGAATTCAAACACCAGGAGTTAAATCCTATTATCTATTTACTGGTTACTTGGGCAAATCATTCAAATGCTGTTATAGCTTCCTCATATCTAAATGAGAATTATGCGATATCAAACTGTTACTGTGCAGATTAAATTGATGGAAAAGACCAAGGAAAGTATCTAGCATGTTACAAATAGTCAATAAAAGCTAACTAGCATTATTACTAGAGTTGCGTACATTTAGATATTTGATGTGACTTTCAATGTACCACTACACATGAAGCGTAACTCACGCAGCTGTTGTGTGTGTGTGTATAATATTAAATGTGTCTGCCTTATCTTTCTCTTGCCTCCGCCATTAGATCCAAGCTCTGGTTATGCTATGCTGGCAGTACTGTAACAATCTGATCTCCTAGACTATTCCTTTTTTAACCCCAAGCTTGTTTTAAATCTTTTCACTCAACTTACATGCTGGGCTGCATAAAGCAATTGACTTTTTAAACCTTTGCAGCTGATTCATACTTTAAATATGAAAAGATCACTAAATTTGTATTAGATAAATACGTTACCTGGAAGATTAAATCCTGTTGCTTAAACACAGACTTATGGATCCTTCTCTTGCTTGCCCTTGACAAGGAATATCTACTTTGCAGCTACACTAGCTGGTTTTCTCCATTGCCACTGAGTTTGCTTTCCCTCCATTGGTCCTCTGTTTGCAGTTGTGAAGTTTTGCCTACACCATTCAGTTATTATGAAGAACTACCTCCTTTCCTTCACCCAGTCAGATCCTCTCACTACTTTAACACCGTCTTTCCTCAAAACAGCTTTTCCAAGGCACCTTTCCAGATGAATACCAAATGCGCAGACCACCCAGCTCATGAGTTCACATATCTTGTTTTATTGAATTCATGTCTACTGCTTGAGAATCTACCTAGTTTTCCCCAGAAACTTTTAATGTATACTCTATATTTTCTACAATTCCTATTATTGGGGTATGCATGCAACAAGCACTGGACTCATAGCTGAGCCAAAGTCTTTTAACTATTCACTAACCTTTTATTTGTGAGAAGCACCAAGTTTTACAAGTCACCAAAGTATTAGAAAAGTTGAATCTACAAAAAAAAGGCAATTATGAACAAATAAAGTTAGTAGGGAATATTTGACATTTGGGAATGTGACAAAACACAAACTTACAAATGCATGTATGTCTGTGTGTATCTGTAAAGAGACTGACCATTCATATTTTATAGAAAGAACATACATGCTCCATAAACATTAGCTTTTAGGTCTCTCTTCCATATAAAGCAAAAGTTATTTCAGGGGTCAGCCCCATGGTATAGTGACTGGGATTGGCATGCTCTGCTTCAGTGGCCTGGGTTCATGGGTTCAGATCCCAGGTGCAGATCTACACCACTCATCAGTCATGCTGTGGCAGTGACCCACATATAAAAAGTGGAGGAAGACTGGCACAGTTGTTAGCTCAGGACTGATCTTCCTCAGCAAAAAGAAAGAAAAAAAAGCTTATTTCACACATGTTACCAATGGTGTTTGATGGTAAAATATTTCTGCCTAAAGAAAACAATTAGACATCCTTCTTATTTTAAACTAAATTTTGGCATAACTCTTGGCATCCAATCAACTAGATGTCCAGGGAGAATTAATTATTTAGATGATTTTTTAAGTCAGGAAATTTTTAGATGACTATATAACATTGCCCACAGAATTACTGTAATTAGTAAGAAGTGTGTGTACAAGAAGAAATACTGTGGTAGGCAGACTAATAGCCCCCCAAAGATGTCTACACCCTAATCTTTTGGACCTGTATATGTGTTACTGCATAAGAGAAAAGGAACTTTGCAGATATTACTAAGTTAAGAACATTGAGATGAGTGAATTAGCCTGCATTATCTAGGTGGCCCACTGTAACCACACGGTTCTTAAAAGAGTTAGAGAAAGATGTATGATGAGGAAAGCAGAGTGTCTGCGTGATGTGATATAGATTTGAAGATGCTATGTTGCTGGCTTTGAAGATGGAGAAAGGGGTCATGAAGAAATGAATCCAGGCAGCCTCCAGAAGCTAGAAAAGGCAACGAAACAGATTCTTCCCTTGAGTCCTGTTGACACCACGATTGCCAGTGAAACCCATTTCAAATTTCCGACCTCTAGCATAGTAACGTAACAAATGTGGATTGTCTTAAGTCACTAAGTTTGTAGTAATTTATCACAGAAGTAATAGGAAACTAGTACAAACGCTAGTTTGATTGTTTCGATCATTAACTCCTGCACGTAGGTTAAGCATAGAAATGAACCAAGCTACAGTTTTGTGAATGTGATGGGATTTACCAATGAAGAAACTGTCAAAAATTCAGAAGAAAAAAACGAAACAGAAAATTTTTGTGTCTGCCTTTGCAAATCATAGCAAGGGCTGGCTTCATGAGCATGTGACCTATGGAGTCATAAAGTGCCCCATGCTTGTTTTAATGCTCTGCTGTCACATCTTAAAATCCTTAACAATTTTTTAATATGGTGTTCTGCATTTTTATTTTGCACTGACCCCTACAAATTATATAGTCAATCCTAGCTACAGCTTTGCTATTTACAGGTTATACCAAGCAAGGGCTCTCTCCGCCTGCGCTCGCAGAAGCTGATACTGTGTACGCCAGTCTTTGAGTGAAGAAAGTTTATTATGCAACCGATCGGCAAGAAGAAAGACAAGGGCTCTCAAACCAGTCTCCTCAATCCAGTGTATTGGATAAGGTTTAAGAGATCAGGGAGGGCAGGCTGGTATGGGAAAGCGCCGGTAGGATGATTTCCGATTGGCAGGTCAAAATTTTCTGTTCTGCACATATTCCTGGCTTGCTCAGAGTCTCTTAAAAATAGCCTTAACATCTCTTGTTAAGATGAGGTCAGCACAGTAAACAAGGATGAAGGCTTTATGCAGATTTAAGTCATTGCCTTCTCTACTGGTAAGAGTTTCTAGAGATTTACTATTCCTCTCTTTCCTGGCTCAGAGAGGAAGGCACCCTTACAAATGGAGATTTCTCTTATAAATGTAAATTTCCCTTACAAATGGATAACTTCTACTAGGTTTCAGAGCTTTGCCCTGTGTCTGCTGTTTCTTAAAAATAATCAGCCTAGCCACAACTAGAAGGACACACAACTAAAATATACAACTCTGTACTCGGGGGATTTGGGGAGAAAAAAATAATCAGCCTAAAATAATTCTTATGCCAAAGAGGCATATTTTGGGGTGGCAAATTCTATTCCCGGTCCTGTGGCTACACAGTTATTTTAATACTCTATTCACTCAGAAAAACAAGAGCCATAACATATTAAAACAACAAACAAAAGGAGAACAGGAGGAGGAGGAGAGGCAGTAAAAAAGCTAAGCCATGCGACATATGCAGAAAATTTTCTGTATATGTAATTTTCCCCTCGCCTCCCAAATCTTTATATCAGAGGATATGTAACCAATAATCATAATAACTCAGTCATGATAGCTTAGTTTCTATCTACAGGAGTTAAGAAAGTGAAATGTATTTCTCAACCTTCAATTAAATATACGTTTCTTGGACTATCGAATTATGTGATACAGTTTAAAAGCTCAAAAAACCTGGAAAACTATTGGATAGCAAGTAGAATTAAGGCTACAAAATGCCATCCTAACAAAATAATCAGAAAATTTGAATTAATGAGAAATCAATAAAAATAAATCGATCAAAACTAAATAAAATTAGTAGGGAAAATTAAACTTGATATTTGCATAAGATAACTATACATTACAGAACCACATATCATCATCATCACTTTCATAGTCAGCTCCATGCTGTTATTTCACAAAATATTCTTGATTTCTGAAATCCTAAGCCAGACTGATTCTTTCTATTAACAAGAGTATTTCTCATTTGCTTTCCTCTGATGAAACCCATAATTCAAATGGAATACTAAAATCAACTAGCCAAGAAGTTTCTAAATATGGTATAACAGTTTATATCTATATATTCAGAAACCATGTGCACATCCATTAAGTTCCATTTGTTATATATTTAGAAAATGAATAATTTGTAAGTGTAAATTTAAGTTAATAAAGAAAAATACTTCTTTAGAATCCCTTTTTGGAAGTTGCATAAGTAATTGCTGCTTTATTTTAGAGGACAAGGTGGACAGTAGAAATCACAAAAGTACAAGTTGCTAATACTTGTAACCAACTTCACTGACATTATTAATAAAGCCAGTTTTCCAATCAATCCAGAATTAAAAGAAAATACTGTATTTGATTTAACCTAATACAAATCTGATTCTTCAAATATTGCCTAAAATATTCTTTGAAAACATGTTATAATTGAAAAAACATTGAACTGAAAAATATATATCTGGCTTTGATAGCCAGGTTTTTTCTGTGTGGCTTTGGGCAAGTCATTTTATATCTCTGGCTCTTAAACTTTTTCATCTACAAACAAGAAGTCTGCTCCAAATCATTTCTAAGTTGCCTCCCAACTCATTTCAATATAGCTTCCAAAGGAATTCCCAAAAGAGAAGGTTGTTGCTCCTGTGACTTATTTAAGAATAAGTAATGATCATGGAAGGGAGATCCTTGCTTGTTAAATTCTATTACTTCTTGAATGAAAATAAATGTTAGCATTTCTCAAATTCAGAAATGATCTAAAGAAAATGCTCTGAAATATAAGATACATAGAGACACCTGTGGTGTCCATAAAAGACTCAAATTTGCACAAGTCTAACTGTTGTCTCATAAATACAGTAATAAGTGAGAAATCACTGTAGGGTTAAAAATAATTTCCCATTAACCTTTGAGACTAGTTTGACCATTTGCTACTAATCATTTCCTACTAATGTGGCCCTAGTCTAAAAATCTTGATCGTTGTGTTGTCAGAAATCTAGTGCAAATTGACTGTCATATTATTTGTTTTTTCTTACCACAGGCAGGAAGGATATTCCTAAATACATTATATACAATCTTATCTTAAATAAAATATCTTTTTTTTCTGGCTATTTAAAACAACTCTTATGAAAATGTTTATTTGACTTTAAGAAGTAGTTTACAATCTCCCACTAAATAAAGCTCCCACGTTTTAACCTGTTTTCAAGAGCCTACACAACCTGGCACCAGGCTATCTTTAGAGCTTTATCTCCTCCTACCCCATTTGACACATCCCAAACTCCTAAACCATTTACTTTCCTAAATATATTTTGTGTCTTTCTGCTTACCTATCTTTGCTCAAGCTGTTCTTCCTGCCTTGAATGTCTTCCAAGTCGTCTTTGCATTTCCAAAGATAACCTATTTCAAGGCTCAGATCGAGTGCTAGGTCATTGATAAAAACATCCCAGATCCGGGTCTCTCCTATATCCCCCTCTTCCCTTGCCACATCAGCATCAAAAACCATCTCATCTTCTTCTGCAATTCTAAAAGAATCTCTTTTTTATATCCCTAAGATTATTTTGCACATGCAAATATATACTAAGGAAATTTGTACACATTTATTTCCCTTATGAGTTTGAAAGCTTCTTGAGGCCAGAAACCATATTTTTTAGCTATTTTTATTCCCCATATCGTCAAGCATGTCTTAGTTTGAGAATATGCACACAGACATAATCATACATGAATGAATACACAGCTAGGAAAAACAAATGGAGGGTGTTACTTTAGTTATAACAATATTATAGGTTAAAATAGACAGTTCTTTTAACATCATACTTCAATCATTATAGCTCATATAGTCTTAAATTATCCAATATAACTGCTTCTAGGCTGTCCTGAGATTTTATGTCAATTTAAGAAATAACCAGTTAAAAAACTCCACTCTTTGAAACCTCTACAATCCTAGAAGATCCGTCATTACTGCTCAAACCCTCTTTCCTTGGACAAATCCCAAGGCTGTAATAATGTTTTATTATTTATATAGAGATTTATATGTTCAAAGCACTTTAGAGCCATTAATTTGTTAAGCCAAACAACGTCCAGTAGAACAACATGAGTGAGGTTAAATGCATTTGACAGATAAAAAATCAGCAATAAAGCAAAGGCGGCCTTTTCACAGCCAGAGGCACTCTGGAGTTTCTTTGAGTGCTAGAACTCTAATTTCCCATTTTAAAAACAACCAAACAATGGACTGGTCCTAATCCATTTCATTTTCAATTATTCTTCATTTCCATAGTTAAACAGAGTTAGGAGCAAATCCTACATTAACAATCTTTAGTTCAAATACATGACTAATTGTAAAGTGAAATTTTAAATTTTCGCTATTATTATTGAGAAAAAGTACTATTCTCTACTTTTAGTTTAAATGTGTGGAAATATTGATCAATAATCAAGCATTATAATTCATTAAGTATCACCGAAAAAGTAATAGTCAGTACCTGGATAAATAAAATAAAATCTACAACTCCATTTTATGGTGTTGGTCATTTGTACTGAGTTGAAGAACAATCTTTCTAAAAGACTTGTGATTTATTTTTTTAACTCTAAAATTATGAGCAAATACATATGATAAAAATATCACCTCTAAAATATAACATGCATTTGTCTTCAGAGATATAAATCTTGCCAAAGATAACTTTTCCCATCAAAGTTTTAGTTCCTCACTTGTCAATGCAAAATTGATTTGAAAGTAGATTTTTTCTCTTTGTGTTCAACGAAGTGATTTGGGGTGACACGATAATAAATTATTTAAGTTATTTTCTCTCTACCCTTGGACTAAACAAATCTCCACAGAAATTGCCTGTCCCTATCAGTATCTCAGGAATGTAATGTTATTTTATCCTAGCGGGGAGGAGGGTTTTTCACCTTTATTTATGGCTGGCATTTTTATGCTTTTGACTCACACAACGACTCTCTCACTGTGAAGCCATTTGCATTTCCTTAAAAAGGTTAAGACAATTTACTATTGCTGAATGTCTTCTTCATTCACACTGATGCAGAGAATTAGACACACGATTCCTGTTAGTGTTGATCCTAGTGATCCATAATGTAAAAATCAGGACTTTGCATAAAAAGCATCTGCTTCCTTTGATTCAAAACCTTAAACGTGTTTGGACATGCCCATATAATTGGGTGCTGGTTCACCAGCACAAGACAAGCAGGAATTCAGAAATTTGTGAAGAAGATAGAAGCAATCTATGTAACTTCGAGGCCAAGTGGTATCTGAATGAAGAAGGATCTGAATTGGCTGTTGAACCTACACATTTTAAATCTTCTGTTAAATTCTTCCTTTGAATTCATTCTGTAGATCTAACAAAAACACTGAGGATTTACAACAAATCAACAATTATAACATACAGATCTGATCTAAATCGCTCCTAACATTTAAACCAATTTCTTCTTTGCAATTCCATGAATCGTTTTCTTGTTAGTATCACTTTAGTCCTCTTCACATATTCACAAAAGAAGTTACCAACACTTCAAATACTATCACTGCCCTGGAGTGTCTCAGAAAATATCTTCCTCTGAAATGACTGATACAGGCACCTTTTGGTAAAAACAGGCTCATCCTCCAAAGCAACCAACACAGGATACACTTAAATGTCTTCAATCCACTCTCCTTTCAAGGAGCTTGAGGAAAGTGAGAGTGCAAGGGTCAGACCTCCATCTGAATTTAATTACAGGACACTGTATGGGGTACCTCTTGAGACCTTTTCTCCTTCAAGTTACAGCATATGTTATGCTTAAAGGTGGAAAGGCTATTTTCTCCCTCCATAGCCCTAGAAATCCAGGCCTCTCACCTCATTTAGGTACTTTGATGTTTTCACTGGGGTTGAGACTACTGAGGAAATGATTTAGGAGGACTGCTGTTTTAGAATCACGATTTTTTAAATGGTAAAAAAATTGACAAGTGGCTGGCTCAAATGAAGTCTTTTAAAAGAGATATAAAATAATGCAAATTTTTCCATTCTTTAAAATGGTAGTCCAGGGGCTGGCCCTGTGACCTAGTAGTTAAGTTTGGCATGCTTCACTTTGGCAGCCTGGGTTTGGTTCCCAGGCATGGACCTACACCAGTTGTCAGCAGCCATCCTGTGGCGGTGACCCACATACAAAATAGAGGGATATTGGCAAAGATGTTAGCTCAGGGCAAATCTTCCTCAGAAAAAAAAAAGGGTAGTACAATTCTTGGAAATTCTGTCTCTAAAATGTTAAACAAAGTAAATTTAAATTGATGGACACATACACAAATTCACTCTGTTTACAGAATATGCATGCACATATACACACGTACACACGTATGTATGTGTATATGTACATATGTATGTATATATGATTTAGAAAAAGACCTACATGAACTATTCAAGTCTCTTGAAACTGCATGTACTGCTTAGTGACTTTAGTGTTTAACAGCTGCTTTCATTACATAGTAAAATCTATGAGACACTAATTGACAAAGATTACCTTTAAGTAAAGTACTAATAACACTCTGACCTATGCAGATGGCCTTTCCACTTGCTCGTACCACACAGTGATTTTTTTTTAATGCAAGGTGGAAATGAAACTGAGCATCTGGAGAGCATTCCTGCCCCGTCCAGATCATACACTTCGTTTACCTCCTAGGCCTCAAAGCACATTATGTTGAGGTTTAAATATACCAACTCATACCTTGTCCTTAACTATCTATAGTGTGGAAGTGTGAGGCACTGATTCTTTTTCAAATAAATTCTGAACTATATGGTAATAGGCTCCAAATAAAACAAGCTACTAAAAAGACAACTCTTTCCTACCCTCTCCCTGCAATGACTAAGCAAGTTCTGACACAATCTCAGACAGAGAAAGATTCACACAACCATAGTCAAATGTATGTAAGCAGAATTTTATTTACTGTACTAGTTTTGTTTTTTCTTTTATTTTTAATAAGCTTTTTATTTTAGGATAGTTTTAGATTTTTTTTTTTTAAAGATTTTATTTTTTTTCCTTTTTCTCCCCAAAGCCCCCCGGTACATAGTTGTATATTCTTCGTTGTAGGTCCTCCTAGTTGTGGTATGTGGGACGCTGCCTCACCGTGGTTTGATGAGCAGTGCCATGTCCGCGCCCAGGATTCGAACCAACGAAACACTGGGCCGCCTGCAGTGGAGCACGCAAACTTAACCACTCAGCCATGGGACCAGCCCCTAGAATAGTTTTAGATTTACAGCAAAAAACACAAAGATAATACAGACAGTTCCTATGTATTCCACACAGTTTCTCCTATCATTTATATCTTAAATTGGCATAGAATATCTGTTATAATTAATGAGCCAATATTGACACATTGCTATTAAAATTTCATACTCTATTCAGATTTCTTAGTTTTTAATCTAATACCCTTTTTCTGTCCCAGGATCTCATCTATAATAACACACTGGGTTTAGTTATCATGTCTCCTTAGACTCCTCCTGGCTGTGACACTTTCTCAGACTTTCCTTGTTTTTGATGACTGAGATTTTTGAGAAACATTGGTTAGGTATTTTGTAGACTATACCTCAACTGGGATTTGTCTAATGTTGTTCCCAAGATTAGACAGGGTTGTGGGTTTGGGGAAGAAGATCACGGGGGTAAATCACCATTCTCACCAAATCATATTAAGGGGACATGCTATCAATATGACTTATCACAGACCTTCACTGTGATCACTGGCTGAGGTTCTGTTTCTGTCAGGTTTCTGTTCTATAAAGTTACTCGTTTTCCCCTCTTTCCACATTGTCCTCTTTGGAAGGAAGTCACTCTCTGCAGCCCACGCTGAAGGGAGTAGGAAGTTATGCCCCAGCTCCTGGAGGCTAGGGTATCTATGTAAATTATTTGGAATGCTTCTGCATGGAGAATTTTTTTATTCTCATCCATTTATTTATTTATTCAATTATTTATATCAGTATGGATATGTGAATACTAATTTTATACTTTGGATTATAATCTGATAGTATTTTATTTATTTTCTTGCTAAAATTCTTCCAGCTTTGGCCATTGGGAATTTTTAAAATAATTTCTGTGTCTCTTTCTCATAGATTATGTGTATGTATGTGTGTATGTACATATATATACATACTATATATTCTTTTTCACTTTCTTAATTCTTGACACTATAAGATACTCCAATCGGCTCATCTTGTATATTTGTTTCTAAAATCAGACATTCATCCAAGGAGGCCTGGTTTCTTATATTGGGATGAGGTATTAGAAACCAAGATTAGCCACTAGGTTAGGATTTGTTTGGGGTCAGGACATTTGGATACATATACAATGCAATCTTGAGTAAGCCATACATTATCTGCTTTTCTGTTACTTACATTGAAAGAAGATACTCCAGTTCACCCAGCTTAAAAGTGATACAACCATTTTGAAACATCACAAATCATAAATGATATTCTCTGTTGCCTTAAACATACTTGATATTCACAAGGTGAATGTGGAGAACATTTTCTGAAATCATATCTATGCAAATTAGCATGCTCTTATGACCATTTTAATCTTTAATCATGACTTTTTTTCTTAGTTTCTTGTCATCACGGAAATGAAACTCCTTGATGGAACTTCCTGATTTATGTGAGGAAAGGCAAAAGTTAATTTAAAGAAAGTTGCATAAGTGATGATGCTAAATTGAAAATACTTTGGAATTTTGAATAATCAAGTAACCACTAAGGAACTACAAATCTTTTTAGGATATGTTCTAAATACTTAGTAATTTAAAGTTACCATTTCCCTACCTGTACTTTTTAGAGAGAGAACTTGCCACCAACATCATCATCATTATCAATTCTACAGAAAAACTGAACTGGTTTGAAAAACATCTCATTCACTATTGAACACAGTGAGAAGACAGGGAAAGAACGATATACAGAGATGAACTCATCCTTTTCAACAAAGCCTACTCCAAAGGCATCCTGTTTGCCCAATTTACTTTTCCTAGCTTCTTTTTCATTTCTAATTTAAAAAATCTATGCCAGCCCCAACGGCCTGGTGGGTAAAGTTCAGCATACTCTACTTCAGCAGCCTGGCTTTTGTTCCCAGATGTGGAACCACACCACTCATCTGTTAGCGGCCATGCTGTGGGGGTGGCTCACGTTAAAACAAAAAGAGGAAGATTGGCAACAGATATTAGGTCAGGGCAAATCTTCCTCAATTAAAAAAAAAATCCCCCTTTCACATAGAACTGCAAGTGGTAGGCTGACATAATACTGCCTAGGGTTGATATAAAGTATGATTTGCATTGAAGTAAAAAGTCTTCTGAGTAACTTACCATATCTTTTTTCCCAGACCTAATTTGGTTATTATTTAGTTGGGCAGTATTTTAAAATAACTCAAACATTTATATTTTGCTTAGATCTTTTCTATTATTTTTATTATTTGATCCTAATGTCTATGAGGTAATTTAAAACTTTTACAGAGGGCTTTTTCCATAGCAAGGAGTCAATGCTTAGATTTACAAAATAATTTCCTTAGAACCTCAAGTAGTATTCGGGATGATTTTAAAGCTGAGCTCTCCTCTGGAGAGAGATGGGGAAGGGGAAAATGACATATCTAGGACTGGAAATGTAGCACTCTTTGAGTATGAGAAAGATGAAGAAACTGCCTCTGCTCTCAGAGTTGACCCAAGAAGCTAGAAGAGGTGGTTAATTTTGGGTCAGCTTGAATATAAGACTGGAAAATACTCAAGATTTCCCCAGACTAGTTGGGGGAACAGAGGTACTAGCATAAGGAAATAGAGCAGGCAGGAGTGAGGATACTTTGGAGAAAACAGTTGTGTGCATATAAACTGAAAAGGTTTGCCTTACTACAGTAACTTTTAAATTGGAAGTCTAGGGTACTGATGAATGACGTAGGAGCCTAATCCAGTCTTACCCTCCACGTGGAGAAACACAACCTCATCAGTGACTACAGTGGTACGCTATATCACCAAAACATTCTTTTCTGTCAACAGGGCCACCTGAGCTCCAGATCACCAGCCATTAGTGATGGTTCATGTCTAGGTCCAGATCATCTAGTGATGTGACAAGAACCACACAAGCAAAACTGGATCACCCATGTTACAATAGATATATGTACATATACACGTAAAAGAAAATTTCATATTTTTAAAGAATGCCTTTGAGATTGAATTAATATGTCAAATTATGTCTCAGAAGTACAACAAAGATCCCTGAATAGGATCTGTTTTAAGGTAAACTTTAGGAAAATATTATTTAAAGAGGCAATAAAGCAGAAATTGGAGTGAAGACTTCATTTACTCAGAGTAGACTATAGTCTGTGTAGATAGAAATAGATTTGTTGATGCAGTCTGAAGTTGATATAGTCTTTTTGACTTACTGAAATCTTATTTCCTTCGCTAATATCACTATTGTTTTAATTCTAGGAACGGTTGTACATTCCCAGGTGCATGAAGTCCAGTTTAATCAATGGAAGCTTTTCAGAGTCAGATAAGTAACTATTCTAATGTCCCTGTTGCAACCATTATTACTCATTCTATCAAAAAGGTAACATCAATATTAGTTCAACTCTAGAGAAAATCATTTTAACTCTTTTATTAAAGAAGATAACAATTAGTCCTTCTCATTAATTAAAATATGAAAACCAATTTTCTCTGGGGTATTTGTCATTTTTATTGGAAACTTTAAAAGTAGATCTCTTAAAATACTTAGTTTTTATTTGCAAAATCTCTTTTGTGTTTTCTCAACAAAAAATATACTAAACAAAATATATATGTGAGCATCATGTTATGCATTGTCCAGAACACAAACAAATGAGGCATCACAATTACTCACAAGGAGACGCTAGACTAATTAGATGAGATAATGCAAATAACTCAATCACAAGAGTGAATGCAGGTGCTATAAAGAAGGACTTGGAGGAAAAGCTCAGGTTTTAGAGCCAGACCACTGTGCAGTCCAAGCCCTAACAATCACTAGCTTTGTGATCATGCAGTCACCTAGGGTTTTTGAATTTCAGTTTACTCATTTGTAAAATGGGGCTTTTTATGTGGAATTAAGGGAAGAGTTTTTATATAGCCCAACATAGACTGAAAAATTCTTCAAAAATACAGGCTGATGGAGTTTTAAAGGATAAATGGGATGATTCTATGTATTTGAATCTTCACAGGGGTGCACTGGTTTGCTACGAATGTGGTACTGGATGTTGGATGAATTACACCTATGGAATTCATGCAAAGAAGGCATTTCCAAAGGCGTGGAGATTGTTAAATTAAGGTTGTGTTTGACGAACACAGAGTGATTGTATTTGGCTGTAGAATGTGGACCACAGGTACAGGATTAGTGGAAAATCAGGTTGAAAAGATAGGGTAAGCTCTTGATGCCACGGGCTAAACATGTGGTAATGTGAACACAATTTTAAATACAATAAGTAACAGCAAAATGGTTTATAAAGTAGAGACATGATTTGTCGTGCATGAAAGGAAGGCATACCTGATGGCAGCAGAAAGGAAGAATTGGAGTTTAAGCAAATAGAGGGTGGAAGTGGTTTGCAATCACCTGGATGAGTTTGAACTAGAGTAAGAACAGTGGAGAACAGTGACAGAGTGAGAGACCTTGATGATTCTGAAATCAAAATCATTAACTCAGTCCTCACTCCAGACCTCTAGACCTCATGATCCTAAAAGCATCCCAAATTGAATAAATTTTTTCATTAGCCCCTCTAAATTTGCTTCTCCTCCTTACAACCACTAATTGTGTCATCCCTAAATTTATTCATTGAATCATCCTCACAAATTTTGAGGCTAGTGTTTTCTATTTTGACTAAAGGCATTTGCAATCTACTCAGCTTTCTTAGCCAGGAACATTGAAATCATCCGCAATGACCACCTCTCCTTTATTTCTTATATTCAGCCATTTGACAAGTCTGGCCAATTTTTCCTTGTCTTTGCCGTCTCCTCCGCTCCCCTTTGGGTCACTGTCTTCAATTTAGACGTTCATCATCTCTCTCTTACATTATTGCAAGTGTTTCTCTTGCCATCATTTTTTCTTCAAACATTCCTTTGTAATTCACTGCCTTTTAAATTTCTATACTTATTTTAGAATTGGCTTGTTAATTTATGCAAAAATATTCTGGGCTTTTTGTTGGAATTGCACTATAGATTAATTTAGAAAGGATTGACATCTATGCATTATTGAGTTTTCCAATCTATTAAGATGGATTTTCATCCTTTTATTTAGATCCTTAAATTCTCTCAAGTGTTTCATAGATTCCAGTGTAGAGGTTTATCACATATTTTGTTAGACATTCCTGAAACAAATTGTTTTTGATGTTATTGTGAATTATATTATTTACTCATTTCATTTTCTATTTTGTATATTGATATCAAATCCAGCAACTTTCATAAATGCACAAAGAATACATTACAGCAATAGGAATGATTATCTATATCTACATGTAACCATATGGATGAATCTCACAAATGCATTATTGAATAAAAGAAGGTAAGCAAAACAATGCATATGGTATGATGCCATTTATACAAAGTACCAAAACAGGTGAAACAAATCTCTGGGGTTAGATGTCAGGACAGTGATTACTTTGGACAGTTAATCACTGAAAGAGATTATAAAGGGGCTTATGACTGACTGATAATGTTCTGTTTCTTTGTCTAGATGCTGGTTACATGGATGTGTTCAGTAAGTGAAAAGTCAGAAAGATGAACATTTGTGTGTACTTTTTTGTATGTTAGATTTTGGTGAAAAGTTAAGATTAAAAGAACAGAGATGAATCTTACTTCCAGTTTACTTTTACTAGTTACCATACATCATGTGCTAAGCCTTACATGCTATATAGGGAGTAGAAACGGGAGGAATCAATGATGGGGGTGCAGAGAGGTATAAAGCCTGGGGGTGTTTTTGTATAATTTGTGTACTAGACATTCCTCAGAAATGCCAATCTATGGCATCTTTTCATGTTCCTTTGCTCAAAACTTGGCTGTAGCTGACTTCCTTCTAAATTCTACTTTTTGACTACTAAGGCTCTGGGGAGAACCTAGGATGGAATTGCCCTGAAACCATACTTTCTTTAACAGTGACAGTCACGCAAAGCCAGAGTAAGAGGTGGGAGACTAGGCACTGCTTGCTGGTGACAACAGCTGCTAAGTAGAGGTAACATGTGGAAACGTGTCGAACTTTACGGGAAAATGGTAGCATATTAAATTCCAGTGTAACTTAGGCACCAACATGCCTTGTACCCCGAAAGTATGGTATTTACCTCCTAGTAATTGCCATCAGAAGCATGTTAAATAGTCATGGGATACACATTAGAGAATTTCATGTTTCACAATTGCACTTTTTGGTACCTAAAAGATGGTACAAGATTATGCAACTGTAGTTTTGTTCTATATATTTATTTATGGCTTTCTCTTAGTAAATATAGCAATGTATTGCATTATGACAAGCTTACAGGTTTAATAATGAAAAAGCCTTCCAGCACACTCTCAAGGATTTCAACATGATTATTATAAGAGCATTTTTCAGCATCTTTAGGTTTTATCCATATATGTTTGGTGACGCTATAGAATTCACCTAAATAACACC
Organism: Equus quagga; assembly: GCF_021613505.1. NCBI lineage: Eukaryota > Metazoa > Chordata > Mammalia > Perissodactyla > Equidae > Equus > Equus quagga. The sequence goes on from NC_060274.1 coordinate 54,176,658, forward strand.
ACAGCACATGTCTACATCAATTTTAGTTCTGTTTTTAGTGGATTTCCAGACTTGTTAACAGATTTTAACAAAATTATGCCCAAACAAAATACACTTCCCCTCTCCAATTATAGCCTTAAGAGCTTATGTTAACTCTAAATAAAAATGTACTGATGTCTAACTTGCACTGTTCCAAATTAAATAGAAATTCTCAGCAGGAAAAAAAAACAAATCCAAAATAACCCAATTTTATCCAACCCCTGTGATTAAGAAAGCAATATATATTGTGGACTTCCATATTCTTAGGAATTTGGATTTGAGATTTTTAAATTAACTGCAGAAAAAATGCAACCAAATTTGAAAGCTGTCCTTGAGCTCAGCATAAACAGTTGACACCTTAGCTAAGCCTTTATGCTTGAGGGGACCTTTAGAAATGTTGAGGGTGTTTAATCTGTTTTCAAATTTTTCACAATTCCATCGAAAAATAAAGTGGATGCGAAATGGTTACAGATAAAATAATATTATGATGAAAATTTTAAAATATGGAATCTATTTTAAAATAATGAAACTCTGAGGGTAAATCAGTAAATACTGGTGAGCATCTTCTAGACAACAAATACTAAGACAAATAACAAGATATACACCTAGCTTTCATTTTTTATCTTCTTTGTCTATTATAAGTAAATATTATCTAATCAGTTTGGCAAGCAATGATGACAATAAAGGCTAAGGCATCTGCTCAAATAAAGAGCATTTTTCCAGATTTAGCATTTTCTATAAAGTCATAATACTTTAATAGCTGTGAAACGTCACTGCTGAAAAATGATCTGGAATACCTGCTCAGCAGACAGTTTTTAAAGCAAGTCAAATCAATTAGGACAGAGTGCACCAAATTGTTACTGCTTTTAGCTTTAAAGAGAAAGGAACCACATATTTTCCTTTAATATGACTTGTCTTTAGTTACTCAAGAAGTTTAATCTCTCAAAAAATTCTCTTAAGTAGAACTCTGGATGCAAAGTCAAAATTATAATGTTCTTAAAGAAAGGTCAAGTCTTTTATCTTTACTGATTCTTACTTTGTAGGAATGATTTCACAACATCTTACCTATCAATCACTCAACAAAGAGAGTTATGTTAGGGTGAAATCCATCCTATCCCAAGGAAACTAACTAACAAAATGGCATGCCAGCTCAGACAAATGCAGAATAAGTCTAGAGCACAACTTTGAGTGGGTTTGAAACAAATAACTTGTCCTGTCTGGCTGAGTAGTCAATAAGCTTTCATTTGAGAAAGCAGCTCCCTATACTTGATGGATTGACTGAATTCAAACTGACATTTCCATAAAAGGCATGGATGTTCATATCCTATCCTGTCTCATCCTGCTCCAGCCCCCTTATATCCTCCCTTTCTATTCTCCCACCTGGAGGAAATGACTTATTCTCATTGGGACACATTAAAGTTGATCTAAAAAAATAATTACCCACAAATCAGCACAAAACCATTAAAAGCATAAATGTTCAAATTTACCGCTGCCTATAGACAGCCTACGTTACAAGAAAATGTAGAAATAGAAAGTACCTGAACACTACCAACTGCCCTTAACCTTTTTTTTTCCCCTTGTAAAGAAGATTAGCCCTCAGCTAACATCTGTTGCCAATCTTCCTCTTTTTGCTTGAGGAAGAATGTCACTGAGCTAACATCCATGCCAATCTTCCTCTATTTTTTATATGCAAGATTCCACCACAGCACAGTTTGATGAGCGGTGTGTAAGCCCAAATCCAGGATCTGAACTTTCAAGCCCCAGGCCACTGAAGTGGAGCACACAAACTTAAACACTACTCCACCAGGCCGGCCCCCACCCTTAACATATCTTAATAAATTTTTCTCTTAAATCCAAGAGTCATCTAGAAATACATTTAAAATTTCCATATAATTAATATTTTTGGTCAATTATTTCTAGTACTTGAATTTTATTAGAGGATGTGGCCTCTACTTTTTAAAATTTCATCAAGATTTTACAATATTAAAGTTTTATTTATAATCGGATGACATTATTTCTTATAAATATCTACAGACACAAATTCTATATTTGAAGGATGAAAATTTCATCTTTTTGTATATTTCTATGTAATTGACTTTGTTGATTATTCAAGGTTATTGTCACAAAATAATATTTGGGAGTCAAAGTTCTAAAACTGTGAGCCAGTACACGACATAACAAATATATTATGTTGCCTTACAGGCCTACTGTTTTTTATTCAATAACATTTACATTCCCAAGTTATGAGTTACTCAAGGGAACTAAATAAAGTCCTTAAGGACACATTCCATTCACTAGTATACTTGAGCTCAGTCTCAATTAAATATAAAAGAAGTACCACTTTTGGATTAAATTGCTAGGCATTCATTTCCAAATCTCTATCAGATCTAATTGTACTGATGTTTTTATTCCAATATTCATTGAAACACATGTTTTAGCAATGTATTTATCTGATCCAGCACCTGGTTTTAGTAATCTTCATATGCTGCATTTAATTGAGATATATTGTCAATATTGGGCTATTATACTAGAGTGTTAAATGGAACAAAAACTACAAATAATTCACATTTTTCTAGAGAGTAATACACATTTATAAATACTTTAGTAATGGTTCAGCCTGGAAATGTCAATGTGAGCACTTGAGTGTATGCTGAAACTTATAATGATAGGTCCAAGATATCATTGACCCTTCCTAGTTAGCAGTAGAGAGGACTCGGCCCACCTTTAAGATCCTCTTTAGCTTCTTGGGACAAGGAAAATCACTCTTACTCACAAGAGGCTTACGTAGACCGTTTCCCTTAACATCCATGAACCTACCACACACTGATTTCACTTCAGGGCTGTCCAGTGTGGTGCCTAAACTCCTGAGCAACCCACCAGGACCCCAAGAAAGCCAATGGTTTCATTCCCGCTCAATGCCTGCAAGCTCCAGCAGCAGCTTGGCTCTAGAGGAGCAGAGAGGTTGGAGTCAGGGGAGGAGGAGAATAGTAGGTGTCCCAAAAGACATCTTCCAGAAACCTCCCTTCATCAATTTTAGAAGAGTTTTTTTTTTAACATAACTGATGTATAATGAATCTACATTTTGTGCTCCATAATACATACAGAGTTATTACAAACCAATGTCAGGCCATAAGTCACAATCATCAAGAGCTCTTTAAATAGATTTCCTGATTTTTTAGTTAGACATCAGGCTATCCAATAGATGAGTTGAAGCAGTTATCATAAAGCAATTAAATTTCTAAATGAAAAATACTGATTATTGAAGGGAAGTGGATTTTTTGAGTACAAAGGAATGTTTTATTAGGGTATTTATTTCCAAGTAAAACCATCCCTAAAGGGGTATGGGGCATGAAGAAATCAAAGAAATCATTTTGTTTAACCCTTACACATGATTTTAGCAGGTGCAGGCAAAATTCGAGTGCAGAATACCACACCATGACCTTGAACAACACTTGGTATGTGAGTGCCAGCAACAGGCCCCAGCACACCCTGAGAGACCACAGGCAGATGCAGTTGAGGAAAGAATTCAATTTTAGGGAAAAGAAGATCCATCTGTAAAGGGCTTTCACGTGTTAGCAAGCAAAGCATGATTTGCTGCTTTTAAATTTGCAAGGTAATTGAAGTCAGTATCCACTTCAGAGAACTAAAGAGGGTTGTATTTAAATTCTTCATGACAAAAAGGAAATGGTAATGGAGATATTTTGAAAATTATGGAGGTATTACGTGTTGTAAATTGCTAAACTGCATAAGAAAACAACAAATGCTATTCTCTGAGAGCCGAAGATTTTTCTATGCACAAATGGGTACTATCCTCAGATATGGTAAACGAGTACTGCCAAGTGTTTCTCAACTCAACTTTAGTTCTCAGTTAGTGGGTTTCAGAAAACTGTCAGAAACTACCAAGCATCCTGGTGAGACTAAACACAAGAACATATTCTGTATCTGCATTTCTTCACTCAGAGAACATGTAACTCTTACGATGGTCTTCAGTCACCCTTCTGGGAACAGAACAGAATTTTGCCAGGCAACTGCTATTCAGAGCAGGATTGGCTGGTTTTTTAAATATGGTAGAGGTAGTGCCAATGCTGTGATAATTTCGTATGTCCTATCAAATCTGTGGCTCTTCAAAAACAAGACTCAGAAGAAATTTGGAGTTGAACAAATGAAACCTGTGAGTTCCTGAAGGAACTACACTTGTTTGAGTTAGAGACAGCCCAGGTTGCTGCTAAAGAAATTCTGGCACTGGTGAAATGAGACCCTGATTAGTGGCTTATAACCTGTTATAGGCTGAATCCATATATTGAAGTACTAATCCCCAGCACCTCAGAATGTGACTGTACAGGGTCTTTACAGAGGTGATTAAGTTAAAATGAGGTTGTTAAGGTGGGATTGATCCAATCTGACTGATGTCCTCACAAGAAGAGGAAATTTAGACATGAACGTAGTATAGATAACATGAAGACACAAGGAGAAAATCACTGTCTACAATCCAAGCAGAGAAACCTGGAACAGATTCTTCCCTCAAAGGAGTTCTCACACAATAATTCTACCAACACCTTGGTCTCGAACTTCCAGCCTCCAGAACTGTAAAAGAAAAAAATTATGTTGTTTAAGTCACCCAGTCAGTGATACTGTCTTATGGCAGCCTTAGCAAACTAATATACATCCACTGATCTGGTTTCCTTTTAGTGGAACAGATTTATGAAAAATTCTGTGCAAGGTGTATTTGATCTCTTTTGTCTTTCATTTCTACCTGACCGTTTACTGGCAGAGAGTAATATCTCCTCTCAGTAGACTCAAAGTTTCCCTCAAGTGAGTTGTTTTATGACCTCCACTGGAAGATGGGGTGTAGCAAACCCATTTTTTCCCAATGTCCAGATATATCTTCCCAGCAATATTAGTGGCAGTTTAGTTCTCCACCTCTCGATTCTTTTGTTATTTTCTTAATTGTTTCAGAAATTAGGTAGGAAAGAAAGGTGCTACTTATTGGCTCCCTCAAGGGCTCCAAGAAACAACAAGCTAACTGTGGATTGGATTCACAGAAAGGGATTGAGCTCTGCCTTGATGATAATGAAAAGCTTGAATGATGATCACAAATTCTTTTTATTTTATCTTTTTCAAACTGCCAGAACCAATCCTTTCTCCTCCTTGCTCACTTCGCTGAGACGCTGCCCTGTTCTAGTCAAGGAGGCCTTGATAAACATTAGATTTAGGAGTATCACCCTGATTAACCATGCCCTAGAGTTGTTATTGTTTCCAAGACTTTCTTTTGATGTGTATTGTACCAGGAACAGATGAACAAACCACATTTGGAATTGTCAAACTATTTCTTAAAATATTTTTCATAATTTTAAAAACCAAAATGCATTCTCATAAACACTTTTCCCACGAAAGCAGCGTGTGTTGTAGGGAAAACTCTGCATATGTTTCTGATTCATCTACACTTAACTCATCAAAAAGTTGTTTGGGGAAAAAATACTTGATTTCCCAGTAAATTGTTTTGATCTTTTTATTTTAAAAACAGGAATGTTATCCAAAATAAACAAGATCCAAAGTGGACAGTTGATGTCTGAATTCTAGCCTATTGTTCTAAGCTTTGGTGTTCTACACACAAGCATTCACATTGCCCTTTCTAGGACAAACAATTCTAAAATATTTATAAATATGCATTGCTTTCTAGCAAAACGTGAAGATGTTGTCCTATATAACTCTGGTATAATAACTCTCTGCTGAAAATTAAGCCCAATTAAATTGCAGTATATGAAGATTACTAAAACCAGGCCCTGGATCAGATAAACACATTGCTAAAACATATGTTTCAATGAATCTTGGAATAAAAACATCAGTGCTACTAGATTCTATAGCGAATTAGAGATGAAAACATAGTATTTTAGTCCAAAATTGAACTTCTTTGTACTTGAGACCGAGCTCAGTTTTTCTAGTGAGTACAGTTTTCCATAAGGACTTTATTTAACACTCTTGAATAACTCATAACTTGGGAATGTTAATGTTATTGCATCGGCAAGGCGTTTTACAAACAAATTTTGGAAGATAATCAAAACTGTGATATTATATATTTAGAATTAAAGGTGATTTTAATATATTTTTGAAGTTTTATGTATTCTCACCAAATAGGCTTCATTTCAGCTTTACTACTTTGTGAATTATCATAAAGAGATGTATTTTATCATCAGTATAATGGAAGTTATGTGGAAGACTCAAATTATAATGAGTTGCTTTAACATAAATTGTAACATTTAATCATAAATAAGCCTATTAGTATATAACAATAAATTTTTAGATATAAATTGAATCAATTCATGTGTCAATTATATCTAAGCTGAAATAATTTGTAATATTTGGATTATCACGGTACAGACATATTACTATTGGGCTATTAAAATTTTTTATATTCAGGTTGTTAAACATTATCTTCTTCCAGATTATTTTTATCTATAAAATAAGAACATTCAAAAGATGAAATAGAAGTTGATAAATGAAAATTATCTCCCCAGGTAACTATAGATCAGTAATGCCTGTAAAATGTTTGCCTTCCAATAGATTACTATAAAATATTTTAAAATAATTATTGTGATAGCCATAAACTATTGAATGACTTTACATATATTCTTTTCAATCCTCACAATTATCTTATATTTTAGAAATCTTGTTTTCACATTTTACATGAGGAAACAGAGGATCAGAGAGGTAGCATAACTTTCAAAGCTCCTAAGTGACCAGGCTTACATTTAAACTGCTTGAATTGTTCCAGTGACAGAGTCCTTTCCACTGTAATATTTTTTCTCTCAAATCTCTTAAGAGTCTGTGATAATGTTTTCTCTTGAAGGGCCTACTGCATATTTTAAAAAGTTATTGATGGCTACAAATTCAGTAACACAAAAATCATTATAAATATTGAATCAAAAATTTAATTTTTTTCTTTAAAGGTCTACTTTCAGATTTAGTTAATATATAACAAGCATTGACAAACTCCAGCTCATGGGTCAAATCCAGCTTTCTGCTTATTTTTGTATAGGCTGTGAGCTAAGAATAGTTTTTATATTTTAAAATGACTGAAAAAAATCAAAAAGGGTAATATTTCACAATGTGAAAATTATATGAAATTTAAACTTCGGTGTCCATAAGTAATGTTTGATTGGAACACAGCCACATTCATTTGTTCATTGTCCACGGCTACATCTGCTACAACGGTACAGCGAAGTAATTGCAACAGAGACTGTATGGCATGCAAAATCTAAAATATTTACTATCCAGCCCTTTACAAAAAGGTTTGCTGATCCCTGATAAATAATATAACGATAAAATAATAGTTAAGGATCACAGTTTAAATGAAGTGAATTAAGATATTCTCCTATTTTAAATGGTAAGAATAAAGTTCCAAAGAATGAATTATTTGGAAGAAAATGGTAATCAAGCCAAAATATAACTATATATGTCTCTAAGGCAACATATTATATGTTATTTAAATTTGTTGTATTGTATACTGCCTTACATTTTTGTAACTTTTGATTCCCAAATGTTACCATGTGACATCATTAGTAGGATGGGTGGCTTCACAGAGAAACCTATTAATTTGGAGATGCAAAAAATGAAAATACCTTAGATTTTCTCTAGGAAGAATGCCTTTCACCCACATAAAGGAGTTTTAAGAGAAAAAACTTGTCCTTAATAAGATTTAAAATGTCTGACATGATTTAGGTTTTGCAGAAAAGTTATAAGTAGGAAATTAACTGGAAATCAAATATGTGAAATTAATGCAAAAAATACAAAAGAATTGCGTTAGGTGGCAAATATTCCAGTTAGAAAATAAACACTGTAGCCTTATGTTGCTGCTTTTGTGTAAAATATGACTTATGGCAGTATGTCATCTTTCAAAAATGAAAATAATTTATTTTAATAGAAAATATTTTTTTGGTCAAAACTGTATGCACACCAACTTCCACAGCCCCTTTTGATTACAATGATATACTACCATACAAATAATGGATACCATATAATCTTTAACAGGAAACTGTCAACTTTCATCCTCTAACTTTTATTTAGAAACCACAAACATTTAGAGTCAAAATGTATGAACTGATATAAAATCTGCTGTTGTGATTTATCTAAAAGTCTGGGATAAGGCAAACTTACAAAGCTAATGATATCAAAATACAATGGGATATCTTAACTTTATTTCCCAGAGCTACCTGTTTGTTTAACATGGGGCTCTACAGAGACAGGAAATATGTGTACACTGTCATCCTCACATTAACCTAATTCCAATGCGCCTCAGAGTCATCTTTTTCAATAGGAGGCTAATGATCCATCTCATCCTCTTTTACAAAAAGTTACGATCATTTAGATCAACTGAACTCAGGTAAAGAGGACTGCAATTATATTCAATTAAAAAAAGGTCAAGATAGATTACTGCAGCACATCCATTCAATTGAACACACAGAAATCTAGACCTAATACAGTAAATTAAAATAAATAAAAAGAAATTGGCACCAATGAGTATGTTCCATATTTTATCATATTTGCCTGCATTTAAAGCATGCCACAGTATAAGTGACTCCTATTTTTAAAATAATTTGTTGTGGGGGAGATTATTTCATCATGCAATTATTGAAAGCAATTTTGAAGTGTTTTTGTGTAATGCGAAACATTTTTCTCATGTTAATGCATTATATGCTATACTTCTGCAGGAAATAATTTCTAGGCATGTGATATCATCAAATAATCCTGAATAAAAATATATCACACACATAAAAGAGAAATATTATTAATACATTTGGTAAATAATGAATACCAAAAAACCCATATGCGGGCAACTGAATTCTTCTCTTATCTGCAGTATTATAAACAATTATTGGTATTATTTACAGTCAATACAGGCAACAAAAATAAAACTAAATTAAAAAGTAAATAAATATTAAAACTAAGATAGTCCAGAAATGAATAGCAAATTTATCAGTGAAAGCAGTTAAAAGCAACAAAATAATTAAATCTGAATGGTTTTTTTTTAACAGAACATAAACAACATATGTAGACAAATATGTCAGTAAAATAAGTACAAATGACATACAATAATAAATTTGAACACTTAGAAATGATATGGTCATGCATGAAATAAAAACAAATATTTCTTTAAATGTTCACAGCAAGAAACAAGAAAAAGATGAATTATAATAGAAACTAGTTTAGGTCTCATGTTAGCACAGTGCTGCCATTATTTTGTACAATGGGTTACAGTTATGGTAAACTTAAATCAAAATCAAACATGTCAGGTAAATATCATAGAATATACCTCTCGTCATCTGTGTGATCCTGATTAAGAGTGATAAAACAGTTTTTGTCAAAAGTGACAGATTAAGTGACCTTCATGAGCACAGTGATCATGGGACTATCTTTAGGATGACTATGGTAAGAAACATGGTGGAGTCATGACTTTGACATCTCAGTTGAGTTTATTTTAACAAAATGCCAAGCCTCTTTCAAGTAACACCAGACCACTTCGAGTGTAGTGCATGTACCTTTTAACAGAGTCGTCCTAATTCCATCCTCTTTTCCCTTCTGACATTGCTATCATTCATAATTATCTGTACTCTATAATCTAACACATTGTTATATTTCTTTAGACTAACATTTGTTTTAGATTTATTAATAATAATAATAAAAGGTTTTATTTTACCTTCATTTACTCTGTCTTTGACATTCTTCCTTTCATTTTATAATCTGACCTATAGCGTTTTCCTTCTCCCTGAAGAACTTCTTTCCACATTCCTTTCATGGGAGGTCTAGTGGTGATAAATTCTCTCAGTTTTTAGTCTGAAAAACTTTATTTTCCCTTCAACTTTAAAGGATACTTTTGCTATATACAGAATTATAGGTTGGTGTTTTTTATTTCTTTCAACACTAAGTTGAAGGGAAATAATTTCACTCCACTCTCCTTTTGCTTACATAGTTTCTGAAGTATAATTCTTATCCTTTTTCTACCATAGGTGAGGTGATTTATTTCTTAGACTTCAAGATTTTCTCTTTGTCTTCGGTTTTCTGAAGTTGGAATATGATCTGCCTCGGTGTAGATTTTTTTGGTATTTATTCTGTTTTGTGTTCTCTGAGGTCTCATGATCTAGAGTTTGGTATCTGTCATTAAATTAGGAAATTTGCTGCTATTATTTCTTCTATTCCTTTCTCTCTTCTTCTAATATTTCAGCTATCTATATGTTACACCTTGTGAAATTATCCCACTGTTCTCTGATGTTCTGTTTGTGGTTTTCATTCTTTTTTTCTCCTTCATTTCATTTTGGGAAGTTCCTATAGACTTAACTTCAAGTTCACTGATTCTTTTCTCAGCATGTTGAGTCTACCGATGGGCCCATCAAAGGCCTTTGATTTTGATTTCTAGTATTTCTTTTTGGCTTTTTCTTAGAGTATCCATCTCTGTGTTCCTGCATGTTGTGTATTTTTCCCATTAGAACCTTTAAAATATTAATCAAATATTTTTAAAACCCTCTGTCTGAAAATTCCAACATCTCTTTCACGCCTGAGACTGGTTCTAATGCTTGCTTCGTCACTTCAGACTGTTTTTTTCTTATTTTTTTACCATGCTTTATAATTTGTTCTTGAAAGTCCTATAAGATATATTGGATAATATGAATGGTAAAGAGGACTTTAGTATGAGTTTTCACATTAATCTGACTAAGACTCAGGCTATGTTTAATGTTTGTTGAGCTTAGGTGACAGAGGCTTCCAATTTCTGTAGTGTCCTTGTTTTTGTCTTCAAGCTTCTCTAAGTACTCCTCCTCATAGGGCATCTAGATTTTGCAGCTCTTTCAGCTGTAAGCCTCTGTTATTATACTAGAGCCCTATTGGTGTGGTGGTGAGGCTTGGTGGAGGCAAGTGTTCTATATTTTTATGATTAAATTGCAGTCTTCCAGTGGGCCTGTGTCCTTGGCCTGTGACAGTCACAAGTGTTTCCTAGTTTCCTTTCCCCCTTAGAGAGACAGGAAGGCAAGAGGGGCATGAAATTAGAAAAATGCTCTTCCTCCAGAAGTGCAGGATAAAGTGCTGGCAAAGTTTTCTGCAGAGTAGGCCTTTTTATAGAGAATTCTCTGGGCATATTTCACAATGATTATTCTTTCTCTCCTCTTGGCAGAGTCAAGAGGGGATCTTTCTTGGCTCTTCACTGTGAGAAACTAGTGAGGTTGCTAGAGGCAAGCCCATAAAAGTGTGCTCACAATCACTACCACTCAGACTACAGACTCTGGGGTTTCTCAGGGTTAGGCTCATCTACTCTCAGTTTCTAGGAAATAATCAGAATTTAAATTTAAATGTTCCTACCAGTTGGTGGCTCCAGCAGGTTCCAAGAACATTCTGCCTGTGACTATATTCAATTGTCTCTTCACATTTGGTGGTGGCATTTTGCCCTACAATCTTAGTTCTCTGACAAGTCCAAGAAAAGTCACTGATGTTTAATTTTTTCTTGTTCTAAGGGTGGGAGTGATCACTTTAAAAATTTTTACATTTTGGAGCTGAAACAAGAACTGATTTATTCTTCATTACAGGTAAATTGATAAAATTGTCCATAACTGACCCAATTTACTAAGTCTTCTCAGTTAAAGTAATGAATTTCTTTGTTCTTCTTCCAAATCTAAACATTTTCAAGAATATGAAAATCAGACAGAGCAGGATCTTCTCCTAACTTCCTCCAATTCAATTTCACAAGCTGTCAAACAGGAGTGTGTCTTGCCTTGCCCTTCCAAGTATATAAAAATATCCTGATAAATGTTTATGTAATCTGGATAGATGACCCACAGCCTTTGCAAGTAGAAAGAATTACAGGTGTTAAGAGATTGATAAACTGTGCCCAAAGTGAAAAAGTCTCTGCACTTATTTCACTCTAGCAGCCAAGGGCAAATTAATAGTATAATAAATTTCTACTAGAGTCTCTGGATGAATATTAAAAGGAATACAAATTATAGCTTACAGTGAAAGTCCAAATAATCCTGTTTCTGTCCATCTCTTTCTTATTCTCCTGAATTTATTACTTGTACTCCTTAGACTTGTTTGTACTTAAAAAACGCCCCACTTTTCCAAAGTTGTACAGCAAGTTCTGTCTTGTTTTCCCCCCTCCTCATCCCTTCCTTTGCCTTATGTCTCTTTTATATCTTAGCCCTATCCAGTACTTTAAATTTTTTCCAGTAAAAAATAATTTTACTTTCTTGTTTCTACTTCTTCCAATTCGTGGGGTAACAAGGAACGGAGAGGGAAGATTGATACACCATATATTTTTGTCTCCTTTGCATATTTACAACGTTTTTCCCCCCAAAATCATTACTTTATTTTTCAACTTTTTATGCTCTTTAAGGAAGTCAGTTACCTTCCTCAAATAACAGTAACATAATTTTACTATTATGAATCAGCTAACAATATTCCAGTGACAATATCAGAAATTCCATAATAAAAATCACAGTGGAAATTGACAACACTGAATTATATTATGCAATAAGTCAATCCCCTAGTTACCTGGGGTGCATTTCAGGGACCTTACCCTGACAGGCCTATCAGGAAGAATGTAGCTCAACTAAGACAATCCAAAGAAACTGTAAAATGTTCTCTTATAGTCAAATAGGACAACAGGAGAATCTTTTTTGCATTTTTTAATAGAAAATTACCAATATATTTTGTGTGTATTTTGTATCTTTTGCTCCAGCTTGTTAGACCTATTTCCTTTGGTGCCCCTACTATAGGCTCAGGCTCTCCCAATTTCTGCTATAGTTTCTGACAGAAGCAAATGTACAATAATGGCCTCTGACTTGGCATCCATCTGTCCCTGTTACAATTTCTATACTGTATCCACCCAAGTCTCCTTGGTGTTCAATGAGCTCTAGATGACTGTGTAGTCCTTAAACAGACTTTGAATACACTCTACAATTCTGTCCAATCCCCAGAGTTGAGCTTCTGCTTACATTTTCTTTCCATAGTACTCATTGCTGCCCCTTTTTCCTATAGACCTGGAATCCTTTCCTACCAATGTTTGATTTCTTGTTACCCTGCTTGACTTCGGTCAGTTTCTTCTTCTGGAAGTAGAAATGGTTCCTAGGCAAGTGGCATCCTGCCAGCTTTCTGCACATTTACTTTGACACGCTCCCCATCTGATGAATTTAAGTTCCTGAGGCTCCATGCTGCTTTGACCTATGACAGAAATGATTACTACAATGCTCATTTTGTTGCACTCTATGGTCTTACGCAAAATTCTTTTAGTGCTAGAGGTAAATCTGATGTCCTTCCATAAGTAAAATTTTGATTCTACTCAAAAACCCTTGTAATCACTTTCACTGCCTTCTTTTCTTTATAAACACTTGGCTTTGTTTTCACCTCCTCATATTCAAAGCATATAGATTATCTTCAAGCATTATGGCCAATAACGTGCATGTCATCACTACTTTTAACTTTGCACAGTTTGCTGTCAGGACTCTGTTAAAACTCCAATTTAGAGAGTATCTTAAAGACTCTAAAAACATTCTATCATCTCATTTGTCTAGGTGTTTCTAAATTCTATTTCTCAAGCAAGTTATATGACAAGAAAGCTATGTGCCTGGAAGTCATCAGCTTCCCCTGCAACATAAAACATCTTCAATGATCCACATTTTAGTGTTATGTTCTCAGGTTTTATGGAAAGTCAATATAGAAAACAGTCACAAAAACAATGTTTTGTATCTGCTTTAAAAGCATTCTTAAGATTTATTTAAACTAACAATTGCCGATGCCCAGCAGGAACCATACTACTTAAGCACCAGTAATACAAAATAAATAAATAAAGTCAATTCTTTGCTTTCAAGGCATTTACAGACATAGAATTGGGGAGGAGAGAGAAGAGAGAAGGTATGTAAAAAATATAGGTACGTTACATAATCTCCCTTTAATGACCTTTTATATATACAAAGGATTTTATTGTTATTAATTTAATATATTAAATAAATTCATTAAATTAATGGCAAAATGCTTATTTTCATCTAATAATGAAAAATATATGCTCTCTTCCATCAGAGGATAAAATTTAATTGTAAACCAAGGCTAGGATATTTATTAGCCTCAGTGATAGGAAGGTTATGTTTCTCTCCATAGACATTTCCCATATATTATGTATAGATCCATTATATACATGGTAAAACACATCCTTTTTCAATCATTAAGAATAACAATAGGGGCTGGCCCCGTGGCCGAGTGGTTGGGTTTGCGCACTCCGCTGCAGGCGGCCCAGTGTTTCGTTGGTTCGAATCCTGGGCGCGGACATGGCACTGCTCGCCAGGCCACGCTGAGGCAGCGTCCCACATGCCACAACTAGAAGGACCCACAACGAAGAGTATACAACTATGTACCCGGGGGCTTTGGGGAGAAAAAGGAAAAAAATAAAATCTTTGAAAAAAAAAAGAATAACAATAAATGGATTTATAAAATATATACTCATAATTTTGATTTTAATTGTTATAAATTGTCCATTTTAACATAGACATAAGTTGAAATTACAGGTTCTATATACAAAAAATGTAATAACCCACACAATTTGCATATCAGATAGAATATAGTAAATTTTTGATAAATCATCTTATTATAATTTAAAATTAATAAAACTCATCACTTGATATTAGTTCACAATGGTATTGTTCAATCTAGTTTTATAGTTTTTATTTACATAGAAAATTTTCGAGGTAAAAGTACTTTGCAAGCTAACTTCACAGTTAAACGTCCCAGATATCACAGACACCTCATTATCACAGATTTGGATTCACATATCATTGCAATCATTATACTTTTTCTAAATCCACGTAGTCAACCACATCCAGAAAAAAAACATATTGAAACAAATTTTAAAACCCTCCCTTTTTTTCTTCTGGTGAGGATACATAAATTCTATTCTCTTAGAAAATTCAAGTATATAATACAGTGCAATCAACTATAGTCACCATGTTATACATTAGATCCACAGACCTTATTCATCTTATAATTGAAAGTTTTTACTCTTTTATACCAGCCTCTCCTTAGTCCCCCCACCTCCCAGTCCCTGGCAACAACCATTCTACTGTTTCTATATGTTCTATTTTTTTTTTAAGCTTCCATATAAAAGTGATATCACACAGTATTTGTCTTTGTTTGTCTTGCTTATTTCACTTAGTGTAATGCCCTCCATGTTCATCCATGTTGTCACAAATGACAGGATTCCCTTCCCTTTTAAGGCTGAGAGACATTCCATTGTGTGTGTGTGGTGTATGTGTGTCTGTGTATATATATATACACACATATATATCACATTTTCTTTATACATTCATCCTTCAATGGACATTTAGGTTGTTCCATAACTTGGCTACTATAAATAATGCTGCAAGGAACATGAGAGTGAAGACATTCCTTCAAGATACTGACTTCATTTCTTTTATATATTTATCCACAGCTGGGATTGCTGGGTCACAAGATGGTTCTATTTTTAACTTTTTGAGGAACCTCTATACTATTTTCCACAGTGGCTGTACCAGTTTACATTCCCGCCAACAATTTATTGGGTTCCCATTTCTCCACATCCTCATCAACATTCGTTATCTCTTGTCTTTTTGATAGTAGACATTCTAACAAGTGTGAGGTGATATCTCATTGTGATTTTGATTTGCATTTCCCTGATGATTAGTGATGTTGAACACTTTCTCATGTACCTTTTGGTCATTTGCATGTCTTCTTCGGAAAAAATGTTTATTCAGGTCCTTTGCCCATTTTATAAGTGAGTTTTTTTTTTGGTTTGAGTTGTATTAGTTCCTTGTATATTTTGTATATTAACTCCTTACTGGATATGAGGTTTGCAAATATGTTCTCCCTTCTGCTGTGCAGAAGGAAACTCTTGACTCATGAAAATTTTAACTATGTCAGTTACCAAAATTTAAGCTCTGTTCAGTCCTTTTTAAAGTGGGCATTACAGAGATATCACAAAGCTATTTTTTTAAAGTTATAATAAGTAATGTAGGCATAATATTGGGAAGAAAAATGATAAGCAAAAAGTTCACTTTTTCTTGCAATCTTCAAACCATTTCACTTTTGCTAATTAAAAATAAAGATAGTTGTCCCTGTTGCCCCTTTGGATGACAAAAGAAAAAAGGAAAGAAGCAATTTACAGCTCCTGTGAAGAAAGTATTATGAAGAACCAAGGAATATTTAAGGTTTGGGATTTATTTAATAATGCATTTGAATTTAAACATATTTAAAAACTGTAAGAATATGTTGCTTATTTTATATCAAATAAATTCAAATGCTATCAAGTACTGCTTAAGACAAGAAATTGTGTGAGCTTAAATAAAAAATAAATAAAAAATAATGAGGATATATTTTTGCATTTAGTCATTTTACTATAGGATTTATTTACTTATTTTCAATAATTGATTCTCCAGAAATCCTCCAGCTTTAGGAGAGAAAATATGGTCATAAGGTGATCCTAAGGCCTACAGATTAATTTATCAAAAACAGAAAACTGATTAAAGCATTATATATGCATATACTAGTCTAGCCATTAAGAATTATGTTATATAAGTATATTGACTGGCAATGAAAATACCACAGTGCATGATTAAATGACAAAAGCAAATTACAGAACATGCGTACAACATGGGATTTTTGTTATTTATACAAAAAGTATATATGAATAAACCTAGGGTAGTGATGTATTCAGAAACACATCCATAGAATCACCTTTCATTCTAATTTTAAATGTAATCCTAAACGCTGATCTACACTTGCTAAATAATTATCATAATGCCAAAGCCCAGCAAATTTCATGTTAACAAGCTTTTCTGTATTTTACATTCCCTATACTTTGAAAGGTACTAATTCAGGAAATGGAGATCATAGATTTAAAGATATTATATAAATTTTTTTGTCATTAAATTAGAATGTGTGATAGTGACAATGTTGGGTACACTAATGTTTAAGCCAATTTTTAAAGTTTAGGTAAGGTTTTATTTTTTTAATTCTTCTATTCTTAAGAAGTTTAGAGATATATATATATTTTACTACTTTTTTAAAATTCTATTTTCACTTTTAAAATAAAAATAGTACAAGTACATTAACCTGCAGGTGAGGCCAATTAACAAATATTTTCATCAACTCAGTCTTCTTTTCAAACCTAAAATCTTTTTTATAGAGGCTATATTTCAGCTACCCATCACACACACACACTGACATGCACACACACGCACACAAAAAGTTGTCTTTATTCTCTTAAGTGGTATGCCATTATATCAATTTTACATCGAGACTGATAGCTTTACAATAGTTCCCTTGCCCTTATGGAATCAGTGGATTAAGCAAAGATTCTTAATTGTAAAAAACTATTATATCTCTTAAATCACAACTTAATAGCCATTTTCCCTAACAAGTGTTAATTACCTCCTAGCTTAATGAAAATTAATTGCTATTCTGCTTTGACAATTACATTGTGATTGATGAAGTTTAAAGGACCTCTAAGGGTCATTTGCTGTAATTCTATTGCAATCCATTAAATCTGCAGGAGATAATAATATGTAACTTATTCACACATTAGAGAATTCTAATAGTAGCTCTAGATGTCACTGTTTATACAAAAAGTGATATATCAAGTGGCCTCTTTTTCTTAGCTCAATTAAAGCGGTTGGTCTTTATTGATGTGAGACATATCCAATTTTACTACAGTGCCTTCATAATTCAAACATTTACATTTTTTATTCAAACAACAAACAATGATTAAGGAAAGTTAATGCAAGTGTGCTGTCAAACAATAACAAGAAAAAATTAATAATTTAATGTGACAAAATTTTTTCATAATAAGAATCATGTATCTCTTCAAATATACTTTTTACTTCAAACAAGGAGACAAGGATTTATACCCCTTAGAAATACAAAAGTTCAGAAAGGTGGATAATACACCTGTTAGAATGAGAAGAGATGGGGACTATAGTGCACTATGGGTGGGAGTCTAAACCTCAGAGCCAAGCTGGAAAGAGTTCTATTTCCAGAAGCTCTGGGGAAATTAAATATGGAGTATGACTTATGAGTACATAGCCCAAAACATTTGTACCAGATCATACAGTGAGAGGTACAAAAATGGTGGTTGAGCTACTGTTTGTGTCAAAAGGAATTTAGGGAGCAACAACAGTGTTCATCACTAGGAGAATGGATGAGTAAGGGGTTAAAGAAAAAGAATAAAGTATAAGATTTTAGACTGAAATATATGACTCTATTTACAGTACTATATAGGCATAATAGTATTTATCATTTTTTTATTATTACAAAATATAAATTCGGTTTGCCCCTATGTTTGGGTAAACCCAGTTTCCCAACAAATTGAGGAAATTGGGGGCTAGCCTGGTCACGCAGTGGTTACGGTCGCACATTCTGCTTTGGTGGCCTGGGGTTTGCCAGTTCAGATGCTGGGTGTGGACCTACCAACCACTTGGCAAGCCATTCTGTGGCAGGCATCCCACATATCAAGTAGCGGAAGATGGATGTTATGGATGTTAGCTCAAGGCCAGTCTCCCTCAGCAAAAAGAGGATGATTGGAAGCAGATGTTAGCTCAGGGCTAATCTTCCTCAAAAAAAAAAAAAAAACTTGAGGAAAATTGCCAAAATAAGTGATTTTTCATGTTGCATTTTGTTTTACTCACTTTGAGACATTGTATCACAAACATATCCTGTGCACTCTCACTTGAATAAATTTGCTGATTTTTTTCCCTTTCAGTTGGTGTATGTTCTTTTTCTTTTCTCTGAATAGGTAAACCTATATATCGAGTAAGGTCAAGGTCAAGTCCAATCTCCTCCATACCTTTGCTGATTCTAGCCCTTACTGCCAGTTGTTTCCTTGAACTTCTATGGCACTAATAGATTATATACCACCCAATTTAAGTCTTAATACAACTGTCTTTATGCCCTCTACAAGGCTTCTGATGAGTGGGACCTTTTGTAATCTGTGTCCCTTACCTTTACTAGTGTAGGACTGAACATGTTACAAAAAATAAAGAAATGCCTCTTTACTCACCAGTACATATGTTTAAGTCAGCATTGTTCTAAATATTATGGATATTTCAGTTAATAAAACAAAATTTCTGCCTTCTTGAACTTGTATTCTAGAGGCAAGGAGAAAGAAAATAGGTTCTAACAATGTATTCTATTAATAGAAATTCCTGGGGCCAGCCAGTGGCCAAGTGGTTAAGTTCACGCTCTCCACTTTGGTGGCCCAGGGTTTTGCCAGTTCAGATCCTAGGCACAGACCCGGCACCATTCATCAGGCCACGCTGAGGCGGCATCCCACGAAGCACAGCTAGAGGCACTCACAACTAGAATATACAACTACGTACTGGGGGGCTTTGGAGAGAAGAAGAAGGAAAAAAAGATTGGCAACAGATAGCTCAGGTGCCAATCTTATTAAAAAAAATAAAAAAATAAAGAAATTCCTTAATAGATCTAATGAGCAGCACATGACAAGTGTAACCTCTTCTTGGCCAGGGAAGTGATGGAGAGGATAAAGGCAAGTTACTGGGGGCTGGCCCTGTAGCCAAGTGATTAAGTTCACTTGCTCCTCTTTGGTGGCCCAGGGTTTCACCGGTTTGGATCCTGGACGTGGACATGGCACTTTTCATCAGGCCATGCTGAGGCAGCATCCCACACAGCACAACCAGAGGCATTCACAACTAGAATATACAACTATGTGCTGGGGGGTTTTGGAGAGAAGAAGAAGAAAAAAAGAATATTGGCAACAGTTGTTAGCTCAGGTGACAATCTTTAAAAAAAAAAAAAAGACAAGTTACTAAAGGGAAAGATTTAGCTTTGGAATTGTACCAGGGTAAGGCAAAGAACTTGAGGAAGGGGCATGGACTTCTCTTTTTCCCCCAACAGCTCCAGGAAACATGCCCCCAGAAAAGTAAGGGGACTATAATGGGCACCTTACTCTCCCATCTTTTTATTGATGCCTAGAATTCCTTTATCATGAAGATTAAGTCTTTTATTTCATAGAGGTAAAACCTTAAAAGAAATAATCTGGCTAATGTTTTTCATTGAAGCAAATTTACATTAATTATAAATGACCAGCCATTCAACTGTCAAATATAAATAGAAATGATGACATTGTAGTATGTCTTTCAAATCAGGATACTTTGGGCAAAAGAGGATACTACAAATAACCATGGCAGGACAACATACACAAACCAAGGCTCTTCCAGGCCAATGGGGATAAAGTATCACCTAAAATAATCGTTACTATTTTGCTCTGTTACCTGTAAGGAAAAAACTTATATCCATACTCTTAAGACATATACTTTAGACAGCTCTTTAACAGTTGGTAAACACAGAACTTATGTACTAAGTTATGCACTAAGATTTTAGTAATGTGTTAGAATATATGCAGCTTGATTTCACATGATTTCTATAAAATGAGTTTCATTCTCAAGGATTTGTTGATCAAAATGTCATTGACTGATTACAGTGAGGAAATTATCTTATCAACAGACATGTAACAAACTTTGATGATATGAGACAAACCATTTCCCTTCTGAGCAAGTCTAGGTTCCCAATATTTCTTAACTATTCTTAAAATACGCTTGATATTGTTTTTCCAGTTTTAAGGTTAAAAAAATGATGGTGGTAAATACACATTTTAACACTCTGAGTTAGAATTGATTTTGACCTCTGTATTTTCCCATGACACTTTGCACCTATGAAGTACTTATTTCAGCCATGTTGTCATTACTATTAGCTGACCATTATCTCCTTTGCAAAAGCGGGATCTCTTTGAGGGTAGATGGTTGGAGTTATGTTTTATTCATCCCAGCCTTCTCAGCATCTAACTGAAAGAAAAATACACACTGAAAGGAGCAAAGGAAATGCACAGAAATATTGCAAATTTTTAAAAAGCCAATGTAAAAATTTTTGAGTTGTACTAGTCAATATGAATAGACTTAACTCATTTATTGAAAGCAATAATAAAGCAAAAGCATAGATAAAAATCATATTGGACAAAGCAGAATTCAGACCATATCAATATTATGATATGCAAATAAGTGCTGCATTCATGAAGAGACTGATTATTTTATCAGTACCCAGTACTCAAATTGTTGCTTAAATTAATTATCCTTGTGCTTTACTATGGGGATATATAACTTGTTTATATACAACCTCAGAAATAGGTCACATTCCATAAACTTCACACAGGCCTTAGTGGCTGTAACTTCTTATCATAACCATCAAAGTGCCGAGAAGAAAAGTTCAACAGGTTTGAAATTAAGACAGTCCTTGATCCCAATTCAGATTCTGAGATTATTATATCAGACTAAATCCCATGACATTCTAGAACAACATTCTATTGCAGTCTTGCCAATTATTTGTTGTTCAGTAAAAATTTATCTATTTTTTAGATACATTTTTTAGATACATAAAATTTATTACATTTTAATCACAAAGCAATACCTTTCTTCTTTATTGTCTTTCATCTCAGAAACTCAAAATGTTTTAAGAAAGACACAGTAGTACTAGCCATTATAAAGAAAAGATAAAGGAGGTGAAGGGCTTACTCTATTTCATTCAGAATGTCTCCCCCAAGGCCTGGCACAGAGGCTAAAGTTCTCTGCAATCTCAAATTCTCAGAAGTGGTGCAAAGTTACACTCACTCAAATACAATGCCTGCTGTGGGTTAGTATTCATGTTCCAGTACAGTTTCACTTATTTATTTTTCTGTAAAGCCAAATACAAATCAATCTTTAACAAAGACATTATGTTTTTCAAAAGCAGGCTTTTAGACATTAATAATGAGAACTGTGATAATGATGTTAAAGTAGACATTAAGGGAAAAGATGTGTAGGAAAAATACCCAGAAAAAAAGTAAACAGGTAACAGTGTGCCCAGTAATCTCCAAATCAAAGTCTTGCACTTAGAAATGATCATTATGTTTCATGAAATGAAGATGAACAGAAAACTCCAACGTGGATGTAAATTGAATGCTGAGCCATTGAAATCTTTGAAATACAGGTCATCTGCAACTGTGAAGAGGTATGTTTCTAAAATGTCTTTGTAAATTGTTTGTTTAGAACTTAGAAGGAATTGCCACACAGAAACTATATTACTTATATCGTCTTGTAGGTTGGGTTTCAGATCAATACCACAAAAACCTGCTGTGTCCCAAATGTGAAACCAGCTCAATACATGGTTGACATAAGGGAAGCCATATCGTAGAAACGAGACCACATCGTAACTTTGAATGACCTCTGATTAACTAACCCAGCTGGATTTGCACCCTCCAGGAGATCTACCTGTTCTGTAGATTTTATGACCCCTGGTAGTGCATATACCTCCCAGCTGCGATAAGATGATAACTGCATTCTTTTGAGTTCATGAGGAATGTGATGACCCCCCCCAAATGGAGTCTATGCTGATAGCCATCATCAATGACAACTGAAAGATCTGGTGTGGTGACTTCCCAGTCTGTAACACGAGAGGGTCAACATTCCTAACCCCCTCGCCTATAACCCCCTGGCCTATATGACTGCTTCAAGATTCTGTGCCTCCCCTAAGATGGTTCTTTTGGATAGTAGTCGGCCATCTTCCCTCTTGCTAGCAAGCTGTAATAAAATGCCCTTTCTCTGCCACCATCTTGCCTCTTGACGATTGGCTTTTGTCTTGCAGTGAGCAGATCGTGCCCTTTGTGTGGTAACAAATGGACCTAAAATGTGGTACAACCCACTACCTTTCCCTTTGCCATGAGAGCAACCACAGAGTCCCTCTGAGGCTTCTTACACCGTTATTGCAGGAAACAGTGGAAAGCCGTGCCTGAAAAAAGAATACCTTGCCTTATCAACTGGTCGCCAGGATTAGAATTAGATTTTATACCAGAAATATTTGTTGTGAATTGGGAAGGTAAACATCTCAGGCCCTCTTTCCATGCAGGCCTGTTTTCTGGGTAATGGTTCTTACCTAAAATGCAGGAAGGTTAAACTAAAGTGAGTCTAGACATGTTCCTGGAAAAAGCCATCCACATGATATTTGTATCTCCATCCCTTTCTCCTCCCAACCCTTTGTAACATTGTATGACTCACTGGTATTCTTTGTTTCCTAAGTGGCCTTATCTTTGATAATTTATTAATTACGTGTTATTAATAATAAATCAATGATTAATATAATTATTAATTATAACATTTAATTATTAATAATGTACAAACTTTTATTAACAATACCAGCTACTTTTTATTGGGCACCTACATATACCACACACTTAACTCACTTTACTTCTCATCCTCCTAACAACTCTGTAAAGGAGACTTTATTATCCCCAGGCACAGAAGAGGAAACCGACATTCAGAGAGATTATAACCTCAGTTATTCAGCTCTAAACTTGTTGAGTTAGGATTTCAATTTAACTCCTCTGCCCTTAATCACTATACCTTATTTAATCAATCAATTAATTCATAATGCAACAATTATTTGCTGAGTAACTACTATGTGGCATGCAGGGTTCTAAGAGAGGTTTAAGAGGCAAACGTGCTTTAGGGGATTTAGTCCAGCCAGAAGCAGAGGGGACTGGATCCTGGGAGAGAGGAGCAGAAAGAAATGAAGGCATAGAGGACGGAGGAGAGGAATAACAGGATAAAGCACAGAGTTTCGAGCTGTGATTTAGAGGGATAAAACAAGAGAGACAAGTTTATATATTATATATGATAGTTAAAGACACACATATAGTATGTCTATGTATTCATTACATTAGAATTCATTTGCAATTTACGTAGTTTCATACCTGATGATCAATCTCAAACCAGACATTATAGATTTTTGCAGTTGTGCTCCACTTGCTTTGAATAATAAATTCATTTAGTGGACAGGGCATGAACCATGCAAGAATAATATTTTATATGTTTACCCTATTTGATGTTTTCTGAAGATGTGAAGAGTAGGCTGCATGTAAATATAGCATGCTATAAAAATAATAACTTTATGTGAGATGAGAAGTTGAACTTCTGACTAAAAATGGGATATACAGGAAAATGCTCCTCATGGGATCGTTTCTTCCCCAGATTTTAATGTGATGGTGGTATACAAACGGCAGTTGCATGAAGAAGAAAAATATTTCTGCCAATACACAAGTAGATTTAGATCTGTGGCTGAGAAATATATACTGCTTTGGAGAAGACAGAAAAATAGGCTATATTACATGGTACAACGATGCTTAGGAAACAAAACTATAACAGTGGCCATGGGACTATGGATGGAAATATTTTCTGTCCATTTCCAGTTATAAGAAGAATCTGATGAATATTCATAAAAAATTAGGTGTACTCTGAGATTCTCAGTCACAATCTGAACACCACATCACTAATATTTGCAGGCACCACGATATTTCTATAACCCTTGTTTTGCAAGTTAAGTGCAAAACACTTGTCTTTCTAGTAGCATGTTTTCCCAGGTATACTGATATGAGCTCCACTAAATAAATGGTAATTACCTGCATGCCCTCCACCAACCCCTCAGCCCTTTGTGTCAGTGACATTTCCAACATACAAATTATATCCATATAAGGCTGTTACGGCTTGAGAGGGTCAATTCACAACACCCGCTTTTCCCTGCCTGAGTTCTAAAACAAGTAGGGTGGAGGAACAGATGTAAGGGGAAAAAAATAGCAGCTTTATTACTGATGGAGCAGATACAGATCACAGCTTATGTGTGCAGCATCCTAATCCTTAGGTATTGGTCTCCTCATCTGCACCCAAGAATTAAACACATTCATTCATACAGTCACAGGCAGAGCTGCAGAACCACAAGTCTTGCCCTGCAGGCTTTTACCTCCAAGCTTATCACATAGCCAGGAGAAGACCTGAGCCACCTGCTCTACACTGAAAGGTGGATCCCAAAATACCGTGAGCAAGAAGGGAGCTGGCAAAGCAAGCCCAGTTCCTACTCCCAAAGTCACCTGACAGTTAAGTCACTCCTTGGCTCCTGATACGGCACAAATGGGAGTACAGAGAGGTCAGAAGTGTTATCCTACTGGATATTCTTCCAAATGGAAGGGAACATCAGGACTAGGAATTACTATCTCCCAAACAAAAGCAACATGAGTAGTTGTCAATCGTGGACATAGTGATGGATCATCAATGCATGAAAAATGCTAATCTTTCTACTCATTCAGAAAATATTTACTGAATATCTGCTTTATGAGAAGCACTATGATAACATCTGAAATTCAAAGCATATAAAACATGGCATCTAATCTCAAATAGTTTACATCTTATAACTATGCAATATATTCAAAAGAGACATTTAAAAATAATTTGAGGTATTCAACACAAATTAGAGATCTACATCAGATTAGTAGAATCTTTGAATCTTAAATTATGAAATCAAAGATAACTTCTACATCATTCTATAGACAAAATATAGTCTTGAAAACCAATAAGCTACTTTAAATTCAACCAATCAACCAACTTCAATAATTCAATTCTTATCAGATGTTTTGCATTTTCAATTCTTTCAAGACCAAAACTTCTAAGTGTTTGTCTTTATAATAATCCGGATTCTTTTTTTGCCTCCCAGACATCTGATGCCTCCCTATCAATGCCTATACTCCATTTATTTAACATAAATATTTTAAGAGTTCCGTAAAAGTGCAGAATCATATTTTTGTTCCACTATTCTCTCAAAGATGGACTCCATTAAAACATGATTCTTTGGGTCTTTGCCAAGCAACTGAGATATAGATAAAGCAGTATAACAAGAACCTTCTGGTTCTTTCAGTAACAAGCACCAATCAATAGGATTATGCTAAATTTCATGCTATAGCAGGTCATATTTTATCAAAGTTACACTGCATTTACAATGAACAATAGACCACTATATAGATCCCTTTAGTAAACTTCATAGTAGTCTTTCAGGTTTAGAAGCCTTCCACCATGAAACTTTTAATGTAAATGTTGAAAATATTAAGAAAGAAAAATAAGATTATTTTCATGTAACTTCTAAAATATGTTGAAAGCATATATTCTTAAAAAGAAAAAGTATTCTGCTGTATAAATGAATGTTTGTACATTAAAATAGAACTTATACAAGCTAATATTTATTCAGTGCTGTCTAATGGACACTGGGCCTTATATGTATTACCTTACATATTACCTTCATGATGACTCTATAAAGTAGATACTATCATCTCTGTTTTATACATGAAGTAACAAATATAAAGGAAACTAAATTTAGCCACAACTCAAGTGTTTAAGTAAGTGCTTAAAATCACAGTTAACAAGTATGAGAAATGCTGGATATGAATGAGAGTCTCTCAAAATATCCTGCCCCCAATAATCCAACCAAATAAGAGTAAATATCTACATAAAGTTTCTCACATGCTGTTAAACGCCAACAAAAATCAATCAATATGTAACATGTTTACATAACATACATTATCTACCTACATATCTAAATAGGCATATATAAATTATAGACACTCTTACCTTATTTATAGACGTGCTTATAGATGAATTTGAAACTACGCATCTCTCTATAGATTTTTTAGATACTCAGATTATACTAGATCCCTATTTATTCCATACAAATCCAAGCAACCTCACTGCTACAAAATAAAAACCTAAAACTTCAAATATTTATACCAGCAAACTCAAAATATACTTGAAAGAAATTATATCACAATACATATATACACAGATATCACAAATGTGTGTGTATGTGTGTATATATACATATATATATCTCCTACATAAACATGAGTGATGTATTAATAGATGAAACCCTACCATGAAGTTGAGTATGAGGAACTGGCATGTACTGTGAAGATATAAATTATATATTCCTTTAAAATATGAATTATAAAATAAATATGCAGTATAGTTTTTTGGGTTTTATTTTTATTCCCAACTGAAAAGCAGGCAAAGGTCATAAATCCCTACTTGGGTTCTTTCAGCTTAAATAGCTCTCGAACTTTAGCGTGCATCAGAATCAGCTGGAGAGCTTGTTAAATTACAGACTGCAGAACCCTGCCCCTTGAGTTTCTGATTCAATAGGTCTGGATTCAGTCTGAGACTCTGTATGTCTAACCCATTCCCAGGTTATGCTAATTGTACCGGTTCAGGGACCACAGTTTGAGAAATACTCTTAAGAACCTCAAAGGTATAAAACCAAACCTGGGCCTCTGCACTTTTCCTCCTCGCACAGATCAAATCTCTGAGTATCAACTGCTTTGTGAGGATGTGCACGAGAGGAATCCGCCTATCAGCACGTAGTTTAAGTAAAGTTGTTCCCAAGAATCCCAATATATTCGAGTCACCTGAGAAGCTTCTAAAACTCCCATTGCTCAGGCCCCATCCAATACTAATTAAATCAGAATCTCTGAGTGTGGAACTCAGGCATCACTAATTCTAAAATACCCTAGGTGATTCCAGGGTGCAGCCAAGTTTCAGAAAAACCGATAGTGAGGAAAGTCCAGCAGTGCCCATGCCTAGTGGTGGTGAGCAGCCACCTGCATATTATAGATCTCAAGGACATAAAGATGGTCAATCTTAGGTCAGTCACTGTTTTTCTATCAAATGTATAAAATTTAATAGTTATTTATAACTTTATAATCAATACTGAAGAGTTTCAACTTTTATGAATACAAAAGATATTTATAATATAATTATGATTTCTCTCTTAACCTCTTTTTGTGTTTCTCCCTTTCAACTTTTGCATGTTTCTTAGGTCTTCAAACAGGGTCCAGACTTTTGGATTGTGTTCCATATGCAAGGATGATACAGTAGGTAAGTTGGAAAGCACTGCATAATTGTTGAATATTCAGAATCTAGCATCCAGTATTAGGGATTCAAACTTTGGATTCAGATTTGTTAGCTGTATGACCTGAAGTTAGGTCCTCCAACTTTTAGTCTGTAAAAAAGAGCCTAATGACAGTATCTGCTTCCTATGATTATTGTGATTATTGTGTACAATATTGTGTGAAATGATGTCAGGAGGTAATTGCTATATAGGAAGGACTTAAATATAAGCTGTTTTATTATATTTCCTCTTTTCAATTGGTATGTCATTTACTTTAGTTAAAAAAAACAACCTTTTCAACAGTTTTATCTGAAATCTGTGACTAGAATATTTCTGATTGTTGCATCTGTGCTTAGTTTTGTTTAATTTAATAATTACAGATAAAATCTCATGTTGCTGCCTTGAATAGAAATTAAATGAATATAGCAAATAAAATAGGGATGATTTTGGTTAAGAAAGACTTGAGTCAGCCTATAAAGGAAATTCAGTTACAGAGAGACAAAGTGTGAAGTTTATTGAAGAAAGTGTAAGAAATTTTATAAAATTAAGTTCTCAATCTACTCCTGACCCTTATTAATAAACAACTTTTATTATATTAATTAGTTGTAGCTTATGCTTTTGTTTTTTGGGTTAGGAATCACTAAATTCATTTATGCAGCTTTTGATAGACTCTTCGCTATGTAAATTGTGTTTGCAAATTTATATTTATTATTTATATTTGCAGCTTTCAAATTAAGTGACCATTTCTTACATATCAAAAAATGTACAGGTATTATCACAATAAAACTTTAGTAATATGATTGATCTCATTGAAAGGTTTCTATGTCATCAAGTAATTTATTCACAAGACCTTTGAAGTATGTTACGCAATTGTTCACTCAGAGTTGAGAATGTACTTTAAAAATGTTCGAGTGTCATCTCTTAAAAACAATTTTCTCCACTTGGGTTAATGATGATATCTTTTATTTTTAATCAAGCAATTCACATAAATTTTAAAGACATTTGCTCCAATATTTATTAACTGCCCTTTTACACAAATGATATATTTTCATGTTAGAATCTTATAAAATAAAATTAACAAAACACTAAATGAATAACATCAATATTCAATATATTGTGTTGAATTGCGACTATGAACCAGGTATTGTAGAAGCAGTGAATAACAGCAGTGAGATGACCTAACAACAGAGGTGGCAAATTATTACTGTAAAGAGCCAGATGCTGACTCTGTTAGGCTTTGTAGGCCACTTACAGCCTCTGTCATAATCTTCTTGGTGTAAAAGCTATACCAAAACAGACTTTGAGCTGGATTTGACTCAAGGCCTGTAGTTGGTTGATCTCTGACCTAAAATGCTTTTAGAATACATTACCATTAATACCACTATGGTTTTTGAACCAAGATTTGAGTAATACTACCTGCAAATTTTCAACCACATTTCAAGAACATTCATGAAGGTGACGAAGACCTGAAAATGGTTACAAATCTGCATAATTAGTCCAGAAGTGTAGAAACCCAATGGTTCAATAACACTAAGTTATACAACAGTAACACTACTAGAATAAGCATAAGGAACACCTAAAATAGAGACAGCTGGGCATGATTTACTTTAGTGTTAGCCATAAAACTCAATATCATGTGCCAAGAATCTGAATTATGAGGCAAGGAAAATAAAAAGGCAAAGACTTCTAATAATAAAGTGTCAACCACAGAAGAAGAAAATAAATGCAAATATTATGTATACTTGAATAAGGACAATATTCAGTAATATAGGATGCAATTATTTGTTCACGAATCCAGATCCAAAAATATACGCATAGTTTTATTTTTTAGAAGTATGCAAAATGACTGCTGTTTTTATGTTGGAAACATTCCTCATACCCTCAAAATATGCATCTTTAAAATATAAGTTTTCATTATTTGGGATAGATTAAATTACACTATATTGATACAATATAAACATAGTTTGTATAGTTGATAGTATTTCATTAGTAGTGCTCTGGCTAGGCCACTTAAAAATTGCTTAGCTATCTTTTTTTATTTTGTTTTTTGTTATTGTTATTCTTTGGAAGACTTTTGAGGAAGCAATCTTATGACATAAATATGTTGTATCCATTCATATATTTTAAGAATTACTGGGCTTCAAATATATTTTTTCCTAAAAGACTGTCTTTACTTTTGCCTAGAACCTTTAGTAGTCATTATCATTCCTCTATCCCAGGAAGGGGGGAAAAAAAAGACTGTACTAGAAGAATCATTTCAAGACCAATTGACTTTATTGCCTACATACTGATTCTGTAGAATTGTTTGGGAAATGAAGTAAAAGGAAGCTGCTGAGAAAGCACAGTAGGAATCCACCTAGAAAAAAAATTAATATGAACTAAATCACATCGTCTTGATATATTACCAAATGCTGTGAAGGAGCATGAAAGAGTGACTATGTCTTAATTGAAAAAAAGGGCAAGAGCTACACACCAGCAATTTATGAGAGACAATTTATATACAAATAATATATAATATGTAATGTTATATTCATTACAGTAAATCCTATTATTACAAAATATTTTTATACGTATCTAAATGTAAGATGTATACTAAAATACATATATAAAAATTGCTATTTCTTTCCTTTAAAATATTTTCTAATTTAGGTCTGTTCTTCGGGTTGTTTATTTAGAGGAATTCATCTTATTGCTGGCATGACCAGTAGCTAGAGTTTATTGTTTGGAACTCACTGGATTAGTGTTCTACTGAAACTCCAGGGGTAGCCATTGTGGATCAGTTAGAGTATTACTAAAAGAAGGAGAAAAAAATCTGAGGGAAGGACTTCGGTACCCACAAAATATTCTGCCGTTGGGAGCAGTTATTTTACACAACAATTAATTAGAGCTGTGTAGGTGATGAAAGGCAAAAAAAGACAGTTATGCATTTAAGCACTGAATATCTATTCCCTAACTGATTCTAGGTGCTTTTGCCACAAGCATCTTTGACGTAGACATCTTTACCAGGAGCATTTTTTGCCACAAACATTTTTCACCACCTAACTAAATGACCGTAAGGCAATTTTGCCATAAAAAAATAAAATAACGAAAGTAAAAACTGGACATTAAAAAGAAGTTAATGAAACGTAGTACATATCTGGACTACGTTTAAATGTTCCATCACATGCCAAGTCCTTATATTTCAGCAAATCATCTAAGCCAAATTCTGTACCTAATACCAAAATTCTGTCCACATAATGTTCTCCACTATCAAATAGCAAAAAATTTTCACCATTTTCAAGAAACTTATCCTCATCTGGAATCACGGAACCATTCCTTTGCGGTGGGGGTGGTAGGAGGAGGAGCTTCATTCTTCTTCTGCCTCCAACTTCTAGTTTTGCGTGATGAATTTGGAAAGACGGCATTAGAGAACAAGCTTTTGTATCTAAATTAGCTTAAAAAATCGATAATTAATGGTCTCAAGACTGTTGTGAATGACTAGTCGCCTCTTTTATATCTGCCATAGTTTGGTAAAGTTTTGGTTTTGACTGGTGGAAGGGATGACTCTGCTCAGGGAAGAATTTGCAAACTGATATGTTATTTTCTAGCATAGTATGCAATCTGGATGTACACTCTCTTATTTCACACTTTCAGTAAGTTTTATCCTGTTCCCAAGGCAAAACCCCACTTAACCTGCAAAAAGTGACAATTGTTGGCGACAATTTCGGTGTCTGATTAAAAAAGACTTCCATTTTCTGATGGAAGCTTTTTTTCACTGCTTATTCTCCAGTTGGTGGAGTGGGTAGCTGAAACCTATGTAGCTGGCAGCAGGAGGGAAATGAGTCTGTCACATGTTTATATGTATCCATCGTATTGAAAAAATAAAGAATTTATATTATGAAAGTGGACTTCTCGTATTATTACTTGCAGAAAAAAATGGAAAACTTGGTCTTTGTGTTTATGTATTATTCTACATAGTACATAACCACCGATGAAAGGAATGCTATAAGAAAGATCTTTCTTGAACTAATACCCCCAAATACTAAACTCTCAAATTTTGCTTTATTTAAAAGTTTTCACCATTGCCATCTCAGACTTAACTAAAATGGCAGGCTTCCAGAAACATTCTACTGTATTACTATTAGTCTACGCAGAGATACATGGATGACGGTGATAAATTAGGGTAGCAATTGATAATGAGACATGTTTGAAGAACTGATCAGATATAAAGTTTGATATTGGCTTTATCTTTAAATTTTCTCTTTTTAATATGCTGAACGGCCAGGATCTAATTATAGGAATGCCATCAAAATATTTTTCTCCTCTATCAAAAAGTAATGCCTAGAAATTTCATAATGATGTAAACTATTATGAGTCTCAATTTAAAAAAAAAAGGTAGTGCCTAGAATCTTGCCAAGTGCAACAAATCCATCAATTAGAAACAAAAGTGATTTTAAGTTTCATAGGAGAGACACACACTAAGAAACACTACTGCATATTACATGAAGTATTTATACTATTATGCTAAGGTTTATTTTTCAAATTTATAAGGATTTATTGATTTATTAAAAATTATGCCTTTAAGTGTGCTAATAGAAATACAAACTGTGATATGAAGATACTTCTCCTTTGTGTTTCAATGGAATCTCTCCTGTGTTTTTATAAAAGTGATAAAAAATCAACCATATATATCTGGTCTTAAAATACTTTATTTCTGAGTCAGTTCCTGTCAAAGTGTCCATTGTTTTCAGATTGAAGAACTGCTGTATGAAAATGAAAACAGTATGTTTGAAATGAGGTGATTCACTTCATTGTCTCCTGAAAAGCCTCCATGTATTTTTGGAATGTGGACACTGATGTGATAAACTACTTTTTATGTTAATTCCCAGAATTCGTATCCCCTATTTTTCCACTGAAATGTCATCATTTTGTGATTTTGTAGAAAGTATGAAATAACTTTTTTTCTCAGATAAACGATATAAAGTTAAGTAAAAAGTGACACATTTTTAGTGGTATATCACAAAGTCAATACCTCATGAAACATATTTGGAGTTTTGACCTTCTCTTCCAACCCATAAATTACAACTTCATGAAATTTATTTATAACAATCATTGTAAACATAACGTTTTTTCTAAAACCTTCAAACTCGATAATTACTATTCAAACTAAAAATCATAAAATGAGATAAATTATTAAGTATCTTACTGATTTGTGAAAAGTTACAGTTCATATTTGGAAATGTAAAAACAAATCAGTTAGGTCGAGAATAAACTGAAAACACCCAGAAGGATTTGGTAAATAATTATCAACGAAAAATCCTAGAATAAAAGTCTTTCAAAATTGTTGTATTTTTTCTGTGTAAAATTGTACCATCATCAGGCTTTGCTTTTAGTTGTCCAGTCCTACCTTTTCTTTATCTTTTGATATAAAAGCACCAATAGAAAAGCACTGAGTCTCTCCTCCAAATAAAGTGAATATTGGTGTTAACACCCAAGGAGGGGTTGTCTGCCCACTGCATGACATGCCTATAGTCAAGAGACAATGTGGTAGGAGGGAAAGAATTTTATTACAACTTGCTAGCAAGGGGGAATATGGCTGACTAATGTCTGAAAGAAACATCTTAAAGAACAAAGACTACAGGCAAATTATATAGTGGGCTGGTCTCCAGGTGAGACAGACATCTGCTCTTAGTTCCTGATAATCTTTTGTTTTACTAGACGTGCATCAGAGACCATCAGAGACCAGAGAAATATCCTATACCCAGATCTTTCAGTTGTTATTGATGATGGCTATCAGCATAAACTCTCTGCATGGGGGTCATCACATTCCTAAGGAACTCAAAAGAACAAAGTTATCAACTTATTGCAGCTAGGAGGGGCCATAAAATCTACAGAGCATGCATATCTCCTGGAGAGTGAATATCCAGCTGGGTTAGTTAATCAGGTGATTCGAAGTTGCAATAGGGTTTCTTTTTCTTTTTTTTTTTTTTTCCGCTTGAGGAAGATTAGCCCTGGACTAACATCTGTGCCAGTATTCCTCCACTTTATGTGTGGGTAGCTGCCACAGAATGGCTGACGAGTGGTGTAGGTCCATGCTCCATATCCGAACCCACAAACACAGGCTGCCAAAGCAGAATGCACTGAACTTAACCACTATGCCACAGGGCTGGCCCCTACAATATAGCTTCTTTTCTACAATATGACTTTCCTTATGTCAACCTTGTGTTGAGCTGGTATCACTTGTTCTGAAGGAATTCTATAGCGACTATTTACACCAAATACTCCTCAAAGTATAATCATTTTAAGTTTTACCTTAACTGTGTAGTTAAAGATTGTTGCCTTTTATTACCAGAATAAAAGATGAGTTTGAGAAAGATTTGCTCTTCAGCCTAAATTTATAGCTATTGCCATACTAATTCTGTATAATAAACCACCTGCAAAACTCAATGACTCATCAATCACTTATTCTCCCAGATTTGTGAATCTATAGGTTGGTGTTTGCCTGATCTTCAGCAGAGAATCTGCTTCAGGCTGCAGTAATGAGGCAGCTCTTCTCACTGCATATTGTTGAATTGGTTCTGCTCCACATGTCTCTTATCCTCTTCTTCATGGTAGCTGAGTAGCCAGGACATGTTCTCCTCAAGGCAACAGCTCAAGTGCAAGAGACCATGGCCTACTGCACAAGTGCTTTTAAAGTCCCTACTTGCATCATAACTTCTCATATCCTACTGGTTAAGGCAAGACACATGACTGAGCCTAGAGTCAAGGGGCAGAAAAGTACACTCTGCTCTTAGACAATTGGGAAGTTACATGACAAGGACTATAGATACACGCATGAAGAATTGCATCAATAAGTGCAATCTACCAACATAGTGTTGGAGGACATTGCCTCAACCTATATTTAAATTCAGCTATAATTTGAAGACACCTTTAATCATAAAAACATAGATATTATGAATAGATTTATCAGAACCTATAGGCACTCTGTATTAAAAATATTTTCTTAAATTTTAAACTAAAGCCAGTGTAAAAGATGAAAGATTTAAGCAGATTTAGTATTATAGAGTATTACAAAATAAAAAGAATAAAGATGTATATTTCCCTTTAATCATCTTTTGCATATAGCTTTTCAGGAGTCTATTTAGAAAATTATTACCTCAATAAAGACTAGACATTTATTATTTGACTAAGTAAAAATTCAAATTTATGGTCTATTAATCCACTTTCTATTAAAATAGGACTAACATATTTCTTTTTTTCCTTCTTGGTTTTTAAACAGTAATGTCTCATTTCCAATTTCTCTTTTTTCCTGGATTTAATGACCCATAATTTCTATTTAAATCAGTGATTCTGATACCCTGTTACATCTTACAATTACCTAAAGAGCTTTAAAAAACACACTAATGCCCAGGACACAACCCCGGGAATTCCAGTTTAATTGGGTTGGGTGGGGTTTGAGCATCATTATTTTTTAAAAATCTCCTGGGTGATTCTAATGAACTTCCAGGATTAAGAACCAATAATTTAAACTCAAATCAAAGTGTATAACTCTGTAAATCTTTTGATTACAAGTATACAATGACATCAACAGAATTTTCAAATTAAAGAAGAAAGGGAATGTGTTATCATATGCATCTGAATAGTCCAGGGATGGCTTTGGGTTCAACTTGACCAAGGGCTCAAAAAATGTGCCCAAGCCCCACCTCCCTGATCTCGTTTCTCTGTGTGGGTACCATTCTAAGTGTAATCTCATAATTACAAAATGACTGCAGGCAACTCCTGTGATGAGGCCACATCCCTCTTCATTCATAGTCAATAAAAGAGGACATCTGTTTTCCCCCAGTTATCAAAGAAATTATTGTGCTTCATTGAAATCATGTGCCCTTCCCTAAGTCAATCACTGTGGTCAAAAACATGAAATTTTCCTACATCTTACCCAAGAGCTGGGAGTGAAAACAGCCTCCCCTACACACAGGTGAACAAAATTTGACATTCTGCTTCCATGAAATAGGATTATAGAAAATGATCTAAGAACAAAAATCAACCAGTCAATTCTTAATTCATATTTGTAAGGGGTAGCATTTATCTGTTATTTATTGTGATATATAGTTTATCTTATATAGGTACATCATTCTAAATAGAGAAACATAATAATATTAGAATATTTAATAATTATAAACTGTGGCATATCAAAGTGTTAACACTAAATAATAACATATAGGGAAATCCAATAAAATTAATTTGCCTCTCTGGCTGTCTGTGAAATACATTTATCCAGAAAATTTATAAAAAGGAAAAAAGCTCTCTGGAACTATTTTCTGATCCTTTCCAAATACTAATTACAGCTGGTACCATATGCAGTTTAAAATAGACCCCGAATGACTGATGATTGACTGTTGTAATGGAATTCTCAAAGTAGAAGTAATCAGAAAAATAAAAAATTAGAGTTTGGTATGCATGCTGTTTAATAATGTGCAAAATTGGCAGCTTTCAAATTGTTTTAATACATGAATCTAAATTAGAAAATTGTGTACAATTCTGAGTTAGAAATTCCACAAACATGATTTAAAGAGAATGTAAATGTATGAATAATCAGGACACAAGTGTCCAATAAATTGATAGAGTCCACTGTTTTCAACAGAAAAACATCACAAAATTATTTCGATTGATTTAATCTAGGCTTTATTCACACAGGTCTAGAAAACTTACAGTTTTTATGTAAATTTAACTGTAGACTATATATGGAGATCTTCCTATACAAATATGCCTAGGTATATATTTCCAATGGTCATCTTAAATTAATCTTTTCAGTAAAGAATGAAAATCATGTTTATTTATAAATGTTGGCTCTGGCAAGAGATAGGTAGATGATATAAAAATTTGATACATTTATGAATATTTAAAAATTAATCATTTTTAAATTAAACTTATCTATTCTACAATTTTTAAAAATTCAAACATAATTCATTTACTTTGAACCTAATGAAAATATATTCATAAATTATATTTCTGAATATTTAATTTAAAAAAGGCCTTCTAGTTTATTTTCCTAATCAAAGGTTTAAAATTTTAAGTGTCAGGATGACTAAACAGTTTATAAGAACTCTAAAATACAGTAGAAAATGGTGATCAAATATAAGAAGAAAAATAAAATGTATTACAAGGCTGAAATGAAACTCAAAGGTGATGAAGTTGAAGAGAAAAAATGAGAGAGAGAAAGATTGGTCAAAGCAGTAGGGCAGACTGTGGAAGAACATAGGTTCTTATACATTTTAAAATTTCACAGGGAGAGATTTCAGCAACTGTTTATAATTTTTGAAACTTAAATTCAACTACTTTCAACTTTATGCTATTCTCCCAAAATTTGATAATTAAACTCATTAAATACTGAATCTGGGAATGTGATTATTAATGGTGTTCATTCACTTAACACATGTTTATTACATGTCTACTATGTCCAGAGGCTCTTCTAGGCACTGAGGATACAGTGTTAAAAAAAGTAAGAACACATAAAAAATCTCTTACCTCCTGGAGCTTGTATTATAGTGAAGGATTCAGACAAAAACAAAAGAAAATTCTGTGGTCTATTAGATGTGACAAGTATAAGAGAAAAAGTGAAGCATGAGAGGGAAATACAAAGTGTTGGGAGAGGAATGAGTGTTGAAAAGTTATATGACAAGGCCTGGGAAGTCCTAGCTGAGAAGGTGACTTTTGAGTGAAGACCTAAAAATAGCAAAGAAATAAATCATATTTGCATGTTGTTATGGACTGAATATTTGTGTCCCCCCCCAAATTCATATCTTGAAACCCTAATTCCCAATATGATGGTATTTGGAGATGGGGCCTTTAAGAGGAAATTAGAGTTCAGTTACATGAAGTTATGAGGATGAGGCCCTGGTCCCATTAAATCAGTGTCCTTATAAGAAGAGACACCAAGGAGCTTGCTTGCTCTCATTCTGCAATGTGAAGACACAGTGAGAAAGTGATCCTCTGCTAGCCAGGAAAAGATCTCTCACCAGGAACTGAATCAGCCGGCACCTTGATCTTGGACTTCCCAGCCTCCAAACTGAAAAATAAATTTCTGTTTTTTAAGTCCCCCAGTCTGTGGTATTTTGTTATGACAGCCTGAATTAATACAGATACAAACAGAGCATCCAGCATAGTACATCATCCCTATGGTGAGAGTGGGCCTGGTGTTTGTGAAACAAGGAAGCCCCCATTTTTTTCTTTCTGAAGAGTGCCCTGAGATAACATCCATTGTCAATCCTTCTCTTTTTTTTTGCTTAACAAAGATTAGCCCTTAGCTAACATCTGAGCTGATCTCCTCTATTTTTTTGTATGTGGGACACCTCCTCAGCGTGGCTGCTGAGCAGAGTAGGTCTGCTCCTGGGATCCAAACCCATGAACTCGGGCTGCCAAAGAGAAGCGGGTGGAACTTTAACCACTCAGCCGCTGGTCCAGGCCCAGGAGGCCCTTTTGATTAGATGTGTAATTATATATATGCGGGAGGACAAAAAGGCGAGTAGTGGGAGATGAGTTCAGATAGG
Source organism: Equus quagga (assembly GCF_021613505.1). Classification (NCBI taxonomy): domain Eukaryota; kingdom Metazoa; phylum Chordata; class Mammalia; order Perissodactyla; family Equidae; genus Equus; species Equus quagga. Next base: position 54,215,009 of record NC_060274.1, read on the forward strand.
TAATTGGGGGCCTGATCATGTGGACCCTTGTAGGTCATAGAAAAGATCTGGCTTTCACTCTGAGTGAAATGGGACATCAAGGAGTGTTTTGGGCAGAGTGGCATGTTCTTTAAATATTTAGTAGAATTTTCTAATAAAACTACTTGGTCTTGAAGATTTCTTTTTGGGGTGATTTTTATATACAAATTCAATTTTCTTAATAATTATAGGGCTATTCAAACTACCCATTTCATATTAGATGAGTTGTGGTAGTTTATACTTTTTAAAGAATTGGTTCATTTCATCTAAGTTGTCTAATTTATGTGCATAGAGTTGTTCAGAGTATTCACTTTTCCTTTTGTTGTCTGCAATGTCTGTAATCTTACCCCATATTTCATTACTGAGATTAGTAATTATGACTTCTCTCTTTTCTTTTTGTTCATCTTGGTAGTGTTTTGTCAATCGTAGTAATCTTTTCAATAAGCCAGCTTTTGGTTTCATTGATTTTCTCTATGGTTTATTTTTTTTTCTGTTCCAATTTCATTGATTTTTGTTCTTAATTATTTCCTACCTTCTCTTTGCTTTGGGTTTATTTTGCTCTTCTTTTCTAGTTTCTTGAGTTGGGAGGTAAAATTATTGCTTGAGGCTTTTTCACTTTTCAATGTAACTATTTAGTGCCACAAATTTCCCACTCAGCACTGATTTAGCTCCATTCCACAGATTTTGATATATTGTGCTTTTGGTTTTATTCTATTCAATACATTCTTTTAAAAACTATTTTTTGGGATGTAGTTCAGGTTTACAACAAAATTGAAAGGAAAGTACAAACATTTCCCATATATCTCATGCCCACAACCTTGCATATCAGTATCGCTCACCAAAATGGTACATTTTCTATCAAGGATAAACCTATATTGACATCACAATCACCCGAAGTTCATAGTTTACTTGAGGGTTCCCTCTTGGTGTTGAACATTCAATGGGTTTGAACAAATGTATGTTCAATATGTTTTAAAATTTCCCCTGATATTTTATTTTTGATCCATGGGTTAATTAGAATTGTGTTGTTTACTTTCCAAGTTTTGGAAAATTCTCTCATCTTTTGTTAGCAATTTTTAGATTGATTACATCATGGTCAGAGAATACATTATGTATGGTTTATTTTCTTTAAATTTGTTGAAGTTTTTTTATGGCCCAGGACATGGTATATCTTGACATATATTCCGTGGACATTTGGAAAGACTGTGTGTGTTCTGCTATTCTTGGTTGGAGTGCACTATAAATATAGATCCTATTGGTTAACGGTGATGTTAAGTTCTTCTATATTCTTTCAGTCTCCAACTGTAATTTTGGATTTGTCCATTTGTTTTCAGTTCTATCAGTTTGTGCCTCACATTATTTTCTAGCTCTGTTGTTTGGTGTATGGACATTTAGGATTGCTATCTCATTTTGGTGGATTGATCCTTTCATCATAATGTGATGTTACTTTCTGTCCCTGGTAATGTTTATTTTCTTTAACATCAACTTTATTTGATAATAATATAGATATTCTTGCTTTCTTTTAATTAATGCTTGCATGGTCTGCTTTTTCCATCATTTTACTTTCAAACTTCATAAATGATTGTATTTGAAGTGAATTTCTTGTAGACAGCATTTAGTTTGATCAGGTTTTTTAAATTTACTCTACCAATTTGTCTTTTAATTGGACTATTTAGACTGTTTAAATTAGAAGTAATATTTCTATATGTAGGCTTAATTCTCTCATTTAATTTTTTGGTTTTCTGTTTGTTCTCTCTTTTTCATTTCTCTGTTTTCTTTTCCTTCCTTACTGTGGGTTACTTGAACACATTTTAGAAGTCTTTTTTGATGTGAATATAGTGTTTTGGAGTGTATCTCCACATAGATGTTTTTTTCAGTAGTTGCTCTAGCTATTATATACATAACTTATCAAAGTCTGATAGTGACTACATTTTACTCGTTCACTTGTAGAAACCTTGACTGCCTTTATGTTTCTTCTTTCCCTCTCCTGTTCATAATATAGTTGTCATAAATATTTTCTTTATACACATTGAGAACCACATTAGGTGGTTATAATTATTGTTTAAACCATCAAACATAATTTGGAAAGCTCAAGAGAAGTTGAAGAACTTTTATTTATTTATTATATTTAGCCATATTTTTGCTTTTTATATATTTTTCCTTCCTTCCTGATCTCTAAGATTCGTTCTTTTAACACTTTAGTTCTGTTTGGAGAACTTTCTTTAGTTGCTTTTCTATAGTAGCTCTGCTGGAAATAGATTCTCTTTATTAATATTCTTCTGTGTGCTAATGTCTTAATTTCTCCTTCATTCCTAAGAAATATTTTCACTGGATATAGAATTCTGGGTTGATAATAATTTTCTTTCAGCACTTAAAAGATATAGTATCACTGCCTTCTGTTTTCTATGGTTTCTGATGAGATACCTACTATCATTTAAATTAATCTCACTGTAGATGAAGTTTTCTTTCTCTCTGGTTTCTTTCAATATTTTTATGTGTTTTGTTAGTCTTCAGAGGTTTATTATGATGTTTTCTGACATGGATTTCATTGGGCTTATTCTGCTTTGACTTTGTTAAGCTTCTTGATTCTGTAGTTTTATAATTTTTGCAAAATTTTGGAAAACTCCAGCCATTATCTTTTTAAATATTTTATCATCCTGTCATATTTTATCCTTTCTTTCTGTGATACCAATGGCACAAATGTTAGATCTTTGGTCATAATCTCTCATGTCCCTGAAGCTCTGTTCATTGTGTGTATTTTTTTTTCTGTTGTTCAGAATAGGATTTTTCTGTTATTCTATCTTAAAGTTTATGGATTCTTTTCTCTTTCCCATCCATTATACTCTTGAGCCTACCAACTGAATTTTTTATGTTGGTTATTGTATTTTTTTCAGTTGTGAAATTTACATTTGGTTCCTCTTTATATTTTCTATTTCTTTGCTGGAACTTTCTAATTTTATTTTTATTTGCTTCAGGCATGTTAGAAATTGCTCATTTAAGCATTTTTATGATGAGTGTTTTAAAATCTTAGATAATTCTAACATCTGTCCCATCTCAGTGACATCTGTTAGTTGTCTTTTCTCATTCAGTTTGAGATCTTCCTAACTCTTGGTATAATGAGTGGTTTCCTATGGAAATCCAGACCTTTTAGGTATTATGTTATGACTCTGGATATTACTTAAATCTTGTGTTTTAGCACTCTCTGAAATCAGTTTGGTGGGTGAAAGAGGCTGCTGCTTTATTACTGCTAGATGTAGTGGAAGTCCAGGTTCTAAATTCAGCCTCCATTGACATTCGAGGTGGGAAAGGGGATTCTAGGTGGGTTGGGGTTGGAGTTCTGATTCCCCAAGTGTTCTCCATTGATACTGTATTTGTGTGTGTGTTGGCGAGGGAGGAATGATGTTGTTACTGCTGAATGGTGGTGAATGATTCTCCATTAGGACTCTTCTGACAGAATTCCAGTGAGGAAGGGGGAGGATGCATCATTACTGGCTTATGGTGAAAGTCCATGCTCCCCACATAGTCTCCACTGATCTTATAGTATGGGAGAGCCTCATTACTTTAGGGCAGGGATGAAGGTCCTGGCTTCCCACTTAGTCTTCTCTGATACCACCCCAGTATGCTCATTTGACTTTTGCTGGCATGGACGTGGATGGGGCCACAGACTTTTCTGTTATGTTTGGCTGAGATTCAATGCTGTTTGCCCCTTTCCTAATCCATTGGCTAGAAAAAGCAGGTTTTACTTGGGCTATTTATTGTTTGTTTTCCTGTGCCTATTGGTGTTTCTGGGTTGCTTACTTCTCCAGGATCCAGTCTGGGATATATGAAGCAAAAAGAAAACCAAGGAACTTACCACTAAATTCTTTCTTGGGTCTTGAGATCGCTAGCTTGTTGGCCTTCTTCTCTCCACTTTTACAAGTCTTCTTAAATTTGTTTTACATATAATGTCCAGGAATTTCAGTTGTACTTAGTGGGAGGAATAGCAAAAAGTATGTCTACTCCATCTTCCCAAAGGCAGAAATCCCGACTTAGGTTAACCATTACTCTGACAGCTGTGTTGTAAATAGGAGATAAGTGTAGAAAGAGGCGAGTACTTAAGAGGCTATTGCCATAGACTAGGGGGCTTAAAACAGCATAATAACTTTGAAGATGGTGAGAAGATTAATTCTAGATACATTGTTAAAATAAAAGATTTTTTTATTTGCTAATGATTTAGATACAGAACGAGGAAGAAAGAGAGCAATGAAGTATGAATTCTAAAATTTGGGTCTAAGCAATCGAGTTACCCACAACTGAAATGAGGAAAACTGGGCCCATCTGCAATCAGAAGGGAATGAAGGATCATAAGTATGGTTTTCACATGCCATATAGTGATATCTATTAAACATCCAAATGGAAGTATTGCATAGTCATTTGGAGATGCAATTCAGAGTTCACTAGAGAGGCCTGATCTGGACATATAAATTTGGGAATCATCATGGTATTTAAAACCATGAAACTAAAGAAGATCATTAAGGGAAGGACAGAGCTAGAGATAAGGACAAAAGACAACCCTAGGGCCCTCACATGTTAAAAGGTCCGTGAGTAGAAGAGTAATCTGCAAAGAAGAATGAGAAGAATTGGCCAGAAAGGTAGAGGAAAATCAGAGTATGGCATCTTGAAACCAAGTGAAGAAAGTGTGTCAAGAAGAAGGGTGAGGTCATGGATATTAAATGTTTCTGGTAAGTCAAGTGACATGAGATCTTAGGTTTATGATTTGATTTATTACATATAACAATAGATATATTAGTTTCCTATGGCTTCCACAACAAATTACCACAAACTGGGTGGCTTAAAACAACACAGATTTATTCTCTCAAAGTTCTGGAAGCCAGAGACTGAAATCAAAGTGTCAGCAGGGCTGCACTCCCTCCAGAGGCTGTCAGGGAGAATCCATTCCTGGCCTCCTCCTGTGAGGAGCTGGAAGGCATATACACTAGCCAGCTTTGGCTTGTGGCCTTATAACTCCGATATCTACTTCCATTTTAGCATAGCCTGCTCCTCAGTGTGCAGTCTAATCTCCGTCTTCCTGTCTCTTACAAAGACACTTGTGATGGTGCTGAAGTCCCATCCAGATAATCCAAAATATTCTCTTCAGTGTCCTTCAATGAGTCATACCCGCATAAATCTTACCATGTGAGGGAACATTCACAGGTTCCAGGGATTAGGATGTTGGGCATATCTTTGAGAGCTATTATCAGTTTACCGCAATCGACAAAAAACATAGATAAAATGTGTTACATTTTTATTAACATCTCAGCTTGTTAAATGAGGCAATTCCATTTTCTCAGAATCCTGAGTCAAGGGCAATGCTGAGAACAATGGTGACAAGTACCCATTGCCAGACTTGAAACAAGAAAACAAAACCAGCCGTATAATGCTGACTGCATATCTCACTGCTGGCCTATATTAGAGAGGTTTAGAGGCTCTGCAGAGCTTCTTCAGAGATGATTTGGAGGGGAATCTCTTTGTGGTATTTCCTCTCCCATAGCCAAATGAAGGAAGTAGAAAGAAACCGGTCAAAGAAGTTGGAAAGGTAGCTGTCAAAAGGAAAGCTTGGGGCGAGCCAGTGGTATAGCAGTTAAGTTTGCAAGCTCCACTTTGGTGACCCGGAGTTTGCCAGTTCGGATCCCTGGGAAGACCTACACACAGGTTATCAAGCCATGCTGTGGCAGGCGTCCCACATATAAAGTAGAGGAAGATAGGCACAGATGTTAACTCAGGGTCAATCTTCCTCAGCAAAAAGAGGAGGATTGGCAGCAGATGTTAGCTCAGGGCTAATCTTCCTCAAGGAAAGATTCACCTCAGCTGAATGTTGGCAGAACTGCTGAAACCAAAAGGCCGGGAGCTGCTGAGAGGCTGCAGCAGAAAGTGACAAAGAATGACATCTGTCCCTTTGAGCTTGGATGTACTTTATTAAAGAGCTAGAGTTGGTCAGCATGCCAAGCTTAGAAGCAAGAGGATAGACAAAAAAGGGCAATATTTCTTGAGGGCCAAATAAACATGGCCAACTATAGCCTAGTAGGAACATCTTCAACAAGCCCAATTTGAGAGGAATGGCTGCCTCCTGGATTGTGTGGACCCAATGGAATATGCTCAGAGACAGCAGGAGAAAGGGGAAGATAAAAGGGGTCAGACAGGGCATATGACACCTGCTTCAGGCAGAGGGAACCAACTATCAGAATCCAGAACACTAGAAGGCAAAGCTGTCTCTTCCTCTGATCCCTCTCTTCCTGCTCATCTCACCAGCCTTGGGAAACCAAAAGCAGCAGAATGAGTTGTGGGAAATGAGGAGGTGAGAAAAAAAAAAGCAAAGGAACATTCAAGGTGTACATTCCCCATAGCTGGGGCAAAGGAATCAGGCCTGAGCTGCTCTAAATTTGATGTAACAAGGAAGTTTTTATTTACATGATACTGGAATTTTTAATAAATAAAAATTAGGTTGTTAATACTTGAAAGTATCTGAAAACCTGTGAGATCTAATAGATGAAAAGAGAGATTCTAGAGTTTTTTTCTGTGAGGAAACACTGAAAGGAAAAGAACAAAAAAAGTGTTTCCTAATTGTGCTTTCTCAAGTTCAGACATTTCATAATGGGTATATTAGTAACATGTGGGTCTTTTTGTATGTGAATGAATACTTTCATTTCTCCATTAAATCAATCAGTACATTGATTTAGAACATCATGCTGTGTATAAACTACGTTAGCAATTTTAGATCTTTCTATCATGACCATGCTCTCTCCATTCCTTTCTACTTCACACTGATTACTAAAAAAGGTAATGCTCTCATTTCACAGAAGAAAGTTCATCAGTGAACGATCTTCCTCCATAGCAAAGGAAATAAACATTTCCCTACACCCCATATTGCCCCAAACTCACATTCTGTACTTTTAGTGTTTGTTGAAATATATTGTAAAGATATCTGCCTCTCTGTACCAGGAAGAGGAGATGACCTTCTCTCTAGAAACTCTTAATCAATGCCAAAGGCAAGGACTTAAATCTGCATTTTATTGTGCTTGTCTGGTAACCTCCTGTAACTGACTTCCCTCCCCCTCCCAACGCTGGCATTTCTTTAAGGATTAAGCATTTTTCCTTAGGCTAGGAACTGATTGCTGCGCTCACCTGTGACCACCCAGCTCAAGACAATAGACTTGCCTCCTGCTATGCCCACCGAGACAGCAGACCATTACCTGCTATGTCCATCAAGCGCTGTGCTGACAGGGCAATCTTGTGACTATTGTGGGAGGGACATTTCAATCATATGTGAAATATCCTGTTTGGGGGTATATAACCACTATGTGCACCCCACTTCTTCGGTGCCCTTTCTTTCTTCGGAGAGTGAAAGTGCCTCATAAAGCTTTGTTTAATTTTCTCTTGCTATTCTGTCTCATGTGAATTTAATTCATTCTCCGGCCAGACGAACCCACATTGGATAGAGGAAAAGTCTTTCTCCCTACAGTTGAAAATGCCAAAACTGCCCTAGGAGGAACTATTAACACAATTGGGGAAAGGAAGAAATAAAAGATTTTTTCCCATTCAAAATGGTAGCAACAAATCGCAGAGAGGAATTTTTTCCAGAGTTGGGGAAAGCTTGAATCTTTACAGTGGAAATAGAGGACTTGCAGACTAAACATTTTGCTGGATGAAGCAGTGCATGAAAAGAATCTACTGAAACACAGAAAAACAGGAAAAAAAGTTTCTTGATGTAGCAGAAGTTAGCAATCAAAATAAGCTTCACTGGTGATTTGTGTGATTTCGGGACTGCAGCTGCCCATCCTGCCAGCTAACCCAGGAAAGGCAGCCCAGCTGTTTCTAGTGAAGAACTGCAACAATGGGAATTCTGTTCTCTGGGAGACATGAGGATTAGCTGCCAATGATCCTAGTTGTGTGTAAGACCACACACAACTCAATTCAACAGAAACCCAAAGTACAGTACTTGTATGCCATGATATTTGTAAAAATCATAGCTAATCCCCTAGAGTAATATACCATTCATGAAATAATTATAAATAGACCAGTCTTTTTAGAAAGATGACTTCAAAAATGTTCTCTGGTCTCCATTCTAAGTTGTTTAAATAGCTGCCTAACATGTTTTGGCCTTTTTTCCCCCCTGAAGATATGTTTAGAAGTAAAAATTATAGTAACAAAGGCTGCTTCAATTGATAACAGTCCATGTGTGTGCCCAATTCATTCTTCATTATATATTTAACTTTTTCTTTGAATAGTCACTTTTCCTCCCTCATTTCTATTTAGCCGAGTAAAATTTGGTTCTATTTTAATTAATAACGTGCCTATTTAAAGAGGAAAACTCGTCTCTTTTTAGAAAGAACTGAATGCCTCAGTGTAAAAATGGAACATTAACTGCCAAACAGGCAACAAGGCTGGTCTTTGGCTTGTTGTGTACTGGCTTAAAGCGTTTCCACAGTTCTCCATGAGCCATAGGAGAAAGTCCAAACCTTTTCAGGGCATAAAAGTCCTCATTTTCACATCTCACCTTCAGCTGCATCTCCAGCTGCTCCCCACTTTGCTCCCCTACTTTTATGACAGAAAAAGTAACTTTTCAGTTTTCCAAAATTGTCATTATTTTGTTCCTCTATGCTTGTCAAATGCAATGTCTTCTGCTAGTAATAAATGCATTTCTGCAAACTCTAATCCACTTAGCAAACTTCTGTTCATTTTTTTAAGATCCAGCTCAAATTTCACTGTAAGTAAGGCTTTCTTGAGCAATTTCATAGAGAGATCCTGTGCCACACTTTATGCTTTTACATACTTTTATAAAAGTCCTACCACACTGTATTACAACAGATTGTTTATAAGAGTGTCTCTCTTCAGTGGATTGTGAGTTCTTTGAAGACTAGGATTTGTCATATTAATATCTATATTCCTAGGACCCGTATTGATTGCTTGGTTTATAGTAAACATTACGTAAATATTTCTTGTATTTATGAAAAATTAATATGCCAATGAGTCGATTTTTCACATCTCGGTGGCAACCATAGGGTGCTGTCTCCCAGCCCACAGCCTGCCCCAACCCTGTCCTTGTGATCAGGACTTGAAGCAGAAGATAGTCATGCCTTTTGATTCACTTAGCCCCTAACCAAGAGTGGAAAGCTAAGCTAAGGTGAACTGCTCCAGAGCATCTCCTTGTTCCACAGTCCACATCTCCCTATAACACTGGCCTATTAAAAAAAAAAAAAAAAAAAGTAAACCATTACTCAAAACCCAAAACATGTTGAAAAAGAGAAAGATTTTTTTTTTGTAGAGACTCTTCGAAGCTGTAGGTAAATAATACAAAATTATGTTATCAGCCCTTTTTTTCATGGCCTTATTCCTTTTATAAAAATATTGCATTTTTATTGTAACAGTCAAAATAATACAGGGATATGTGTAGAAACATGTTTCCTATAGACATGTAATTTTACTTTCTAAAGTAACCTGAATTATCAATTTGGTATCTATCTTTCCACATATTATAATGTATGTGGCGTGTGTGTGTTCTTGGGATGCACTGTTTTTTTATGATATTGAGATCCAATATTATTGTGGATCCTTCTTTTTTAGATTTCACTTTTCTCTTCTTTTTCTAGTTTTTACCAAAATCTGAAACATGCCAGGACTAGAATTCCTACAGGGTAATGTTTACGGACTTTCTTCCTCCTTCACTAAACACTAAATTTTGCCATATTTTGCTCCACCTACCAGCCCTTCAGTCAACCAGGATATCAAATAGGATCATAGTTTCTGCACTTCAAAAGATGCCATTTTACACAATAACAGCTTGCAACACCCAGACAAGTCTGATTAGGTTCTCTTGTTCCCCCTCTTTCTCTCTCCCCCTCGCTCCTTCTCTTTCCCTTTCTCTCCTCTCATGCATGTGCAAACTCACACATGCCTACCTAGAGCTGGAAGCAATGCCTCTATTCTGAATTTCACTCTTAGTCTATTTTCAGTTTTTTAAAAAATAGTTCTCTTGGAGGAAATTTGTATCTAATGAAGCAGAGCTTACTAACTCATTCAGCACAGGGACCATGATTTACCATGATACTCCTAACAGATGACATTTTTACATTGGAGGTGCCAAATAAATGTTTGTTGGAATGAATGAATGAATAGATGAGTTTCACCCTACATCCATCCTGTTTCACATTTCTTTACGGATTATTAAGTCCATGGTATTCTGATAGATAGATCTACAGTTTCTTCCTTTTATGATGGTCATTGCTTAAAAATACTTCTAACAAACCCTCTATTAATGCCATTTGAAGCCATATAGTTAGTTTACAAGAAAAATATAAATTTTACTCTGGAATTTTGTCGGGAAGAATTTTATGAATATTTATATTTGACACAAATTTAAAAATAACGATTGGAGGAAGAAGAGAAAGTGGACATTGCAGATCAGTGGTGGTAACAATGGTAGGAGTACAATAGCAGTATTTCTTCACTCGAGCAGAAATATACAGCTTGAAAGACGTTTATTTTCAGCTTTTGTTCTATCTTTTCATTTTTCCTGATTATTATGTTCTCATCTATGGTTTTCCCTTATTTACATCTATTTTTGTCTTTTACCACTATGTATACTCTAAAATGCTCCATTCTGCCTTTCAATCGTTCTGCTTTATAGTCTTTTTATTCCTCCTCGAATATGTATAAGATTTTTAAAAATAATAATAACACTGTCCTATCAAAAATAAGTTAAACTATTCCCTAATAGTCATGTTTCCTCACATAATAGGCATGTCTATCATTTTCCCTTTCTTTTTTTAGGGTGTACTTCATCTCTGTAATCCAACTAAAGGTGGCCATGGGGAATATAAAGAGATTTATTCATTTTTTAAAAACTTCATTTTACAGCTGAGGAAACCGGGAGCCCCAACAGCCAAATATCATATCATATCTGTTATATAGCTATCGATCTTGACCCAGAGACATGTCTACTGACATTCAGTCTGTGTTCTTTCTGCTACACTCCATTACCGTTTGAATAAAGCCAGTATTTTTCCAGGACCACTTAATTCGGTGCCATGGTTTAAGTTGTATTAAGTTAATATTAAATATTTATCATAAAAAGAAAGTAAATAAATACCATTTTATTAAAAGTGGAATGCAAGGGTAATAGTTCTGCCCTATATATTTCTAAGGAAAAAATATGATCTATGGTATTGGTAGCTTTATATTTTGCAAAATAATAACCCAACATTTAATAATTTTAATTAACATTTTTCAACTGTCAGACAAATACTAACATGTTTGTCATGCAATTTCTAAATTCTGCCCACAAAATAATAACAGTTCTTGTGAAACATGGAGGAAAGTAATGGGATGCTTGAAACATGTGCTCTAACCTGCAATGGAAAGAACCACGCACATGCACTACCACTTTTAAATTAATTCTCAGAGGTACACTAAAACTATTTTTATTATATAAAGATTCCAAACTTTGGCACAAAAGAGAAGTCAACTATAGAAATAGATAATGTTTGTTATAACTACCATTGGCAGTTTTGATGTTATCTAAATATTCTAAATATTCTAAAAGAAGTGAGTTATTTTATCATCTACTATACTGACGAGTATACCAAAGATTTTATTTTAAATAATTTTCCAGTAGTATGACCTAATCACCCCCTGTATAAACACACTTGTTTTCTTCTATGACTTCAACTGCAAAACTATCTAGTGTTACTGGAATACTTAGCAGAGCTGTTGACTTATTAGGAAGAAGAGGAAGTTGTAGCAGGGAATTGTTTAGAAATATGAAAATTAATAAAAAAAATTAGTTGTAAAATTTTCATAAGAACTTGATTCTAATTTTAAAATCTTAGAAAAGTTTGCTTCCCCTTCTAAGAATTTAAACTAGGAATCAAGTTCTTATGGAAATTTTATACATACGCACATATATACACACATATGTGCTTTTATGTTTATTTTCACATGTGTATATATGTGTATATATGTGATAGTAGTAGTAGCAGTCCTGGACCGCAGCCCTACAGCCTAGCAAAGCCTGTGTCACCACCCAGCATTCCCTTCTGCTGTGCTCTGCTCTGTTCTTTTCTGTAACATCCTCAATGCTTTACACTTACTTTCTCAGCAACTGTTTGGGCCTTGGCCTTTGCCTTTTTTTTTTTTTTAAGATTGGCATCTGGGCTAACAACTGTTGCCAATCTTTTTTTTTTTTTTTTTCTGCTTTATCTCCCCAAACCCCACCTATACACAGTTGTATATCTTAGTTGCAAGTCCTTCTAGTTGTGGGATGTGGGATGCCGCCTCAACGTGGCCTGACGAGCGGTGGCATGTCCGTGCCCAGGATCCAAACCCTGGGCTGCCGCAGCAGAGCGCGCGAACTTAACCACTCAGCCACGGAGCTGGCCCGGCCTTTGCCTTTTAAATCACAGCATGCACATTTGTTGATAAAGAACACTGCAAACCAGAATTTGTCTTTTTATGCTTTAAAAAATTAAAATCACTTAAATTACACACAAGTAAAGTATAGGTTTAGGGTAGGTATTTTTGATACTGATGACTTCACAGAAAACTGTGCCAAGAAAAACTTTCCAGAAAGAGGAAATATGGAAGGGATAAATTAAACATATATAGTAACTTCATGCAGACACTCAGGTGTCTTTTTCTCATTTAACAGTAATAAAATCTCTGCCACTAGCCAAGAAAATATTTTGATAGTTATTTCAATTTACTAAATTATGCGGTTTTATAATGGATTCAATAAAGTTTCGTTGCTGTATACATTTATTTGAGCATTTTACAACATGGATTACAAAATATTTATCATAGATAATAACTCCTTTTGAATTAATAAAAATAACAATAGTTCCTTTTATGCAGTACAGCATAGAAATAATTCTAATATGTAAAAACCAAATGTTTCTGAAAATATATTTTTAAAGAAGAGAGTGATACTTTTAAGCCATTAAGTTTCATCGTTAAGTTATTCAGCAGAGGTACCTCAACAACTGGACGGACTGGAAAAATTTGAGTTCAATTCTCTTCAAATCGATGTTTATATCCTTTGAGAATGGGACATGGTACTTGTTTTCTGGACAGCTCCTAAGTTTGAATTTGGGGTAAAAGTAGGAGAAATGTTAATCTATTTGAATGTATTCTGAAAACTGACTAGATATGTCACATACCATCTCCAATTCATAATAGCTACCACTTAGTTTTTTTCTACCTGCCAATCACCGTGTTAATTGTTCATCTGGAATTATTTCATTTAATTTGCACAACTCCCAATAAGGAAATTTCACATGAGAAAACTCTGTTTCACGTATGAGAAAACTGAGACTCAGATAGGATATATATGCCAAGATCACAGCTTGAGTGACAACAAAGAAACGTCATCACAGATCTCACAGAAAAATATGGGGGGAACCTTATGGCCACTAAAATACAAACTGAATAGAAAAATAAAGCTAAAATGTGTGACTATTTTAGAACATGTCAAGAAGAATAAAATTAATTCAATTAATTAAATCCCAGTATTAATGAGGGATGATTCCATTTGAAGAACAATGGTGAAGTCCCCTTTCCAGATGTCCTGTCTAGTTGTCTGTTCAGTTCTGCTCTAACGATTTTGGTTCCTCACAGTGAGAACTATCTTATCGTATTGAAGTTTCCATCCTTCTGAAGTTGTAAATATTGGTTAAATGACTCAGATGTTCAGAGGATAAATCCTTCTGATGTGAGAATCTAAAATATTCAATCTATGTAAGAATTTTTTGAGCTTACAATAATAAAATCTATTATTATCCTCTTGCATAGAAAATTACAAAGAATTTTCAGACTTATCAAATGCACAATCATAATTACTAAAATGATCATTCTTGAAGTCCAAACGTATGATAATTATCCCTTTGTCTAAAAGGAATTATACAATTGTTAAGATGCAAACATGTCTATTATAGTCCACTATGTAATATATGGATTTCTACATTACTCTCAGACATTTTATATGTACTTTAGGAAATAGAAATAAGAAACTGAAAATATACCTCCTTTCGTTTCTTTTATTATTATTCTATTTTCCAAAGAAAAACTAATATAAATTCTTAATATCTAGAGTAATATCTGATGTGAGGAGTCAATCATTCTTTTGAGAAGGTAGCTTTGGCTGTAGAGCAGTGTATTTCTCAGCAATTCTGTAGCTGTCACATGCTGTCCAGTCAGCTCTGACTCCTGGCGATTCTATGAGTGAGCGATGTCCACAGTGTCCTGTCCTCAGCAGCCCTACTCAGCTTCCGTAGACTCATACCTATGGATTCCCTTATGGAGTCAATCCATCTCATATTTGGTCTTCCTCTTTTTCTCCTGCCTTCTACTTTTCCCAGCATTATTGTCTTTTCCAAAGAATCCTGTCTTCCCATGATGTGCCCAAAGTAAGATAGCCTCGATTTTCTCATTGTTGCCTCCAGTGATAGTTCAGGCTTAATTTGCTCGAGGACTCATATGTTCAACTTTCTGGCAGTCCAGGGTGTCAGCAGAGCTCTCCTCCAACACCATATTTCAAATGAATCAATTTTTTTCCTGTCAACCTTCTTCACTGTCCAGCTTTCACACCCGTACATAGTAATTGGGAATACGAGGGTCTGGATAATCTTGGCCTTAGTCTCTAATGACATTTCCTTACATTTGATGATCTTTCCTAATTCTTTTATTGCTGCCCTTCCAAATCTCAGTCTTCTCTTGATTTCTTGGCTGCAGTCTCCATTAAATTGATGTAAATTGATGACTGAACCAAGGTAAATAAAATCTTTAACAATTTCAATGTCTTTATTGTCTATGTTAAAGTTGTATAGTTCTTCTGTAGTCATGATTTTTGTCCTCTTGATGTTCAAATTCAGTCCTGCTTTGGCACTTTCTTTTTACACTTTCATCAGAGGTTGTTTCAAATCATTGCTTCTTTCTGCCAGTAAGATGGTGTCATCTACATATCTCAGATTGTTGATTTTCTTCCACAGATTTTCACTCCTCTTTCATCTGAATCTAACCCAGTTTTTTGTGTGATATGTTCACCAATTCTAAATAGTACTAATCATTAAACCATTATGCAGAAGCTATTGGAAATGTTATACTATGGTAAGTACACATATATCTTTAAATATACTTATCTATAAGTAATTCACATTTCTCAATCATAGATAACTTTCTAAAATTCTCAGATCACCAAAATAATTCCACATATATTTCACTCAGCAAAGGTTTTTCAACAATGACTAGCTGGTATGTACTGTGCTTGACTGAGCATTCCCTTCTATTCTTTGTATTTTGGCAACTAAGTTTTGCTAGTTGACATGGAATTTGCAATCAAAACTATCTCAAATGAACTCTCTCAGTGAACATTAATGAAGAATGATGAAATCCAAGAAGTACAAAAACATCTCAAACTCATTTTTTCTTTTTCAGAAAACTATCAAAATACCAGCATTTAATGTGATTACAATTATTCTACTGCCGTAACTGATGTTAATTCACAGACAATAACAATTTACAGACAGAAACATCAGGGCTGACAAAAATACTAACACTGACATACAATGGTTTCCATATAGGGTGGGAAGGCAGTTAAAATCACTGCAACCATGCTAGCGCTTACATTGCAATTTTATGCGATGAAGGATCTACTACTTGTTTTGGACTCTAATGGTGATATAGTCTTTTTGTTTTTCTTGAATATCCACAATAGAAAGGCCAATGAATTGGTTGACTTTTATCAGGCAACTGAATTCACTCATAGTACAGATAAAATACACATAAATACACATTCATTTGCACACATGATTGAAAACTGTCCTGTTGAGGGAGGGAGAGAGAGAGAAAGTGAACAAGCCATGTACATAATTATTTATATTTTGAAACACTATACATTAGAATTGAATAAGACCTCAGTTCCATGCATTTCAAACACATTTACTTCATTTGATTTGTAAAAATTTGAACATTGATAGAAAAATAATAAAAATAATATTTTTATAATGTATATTATAAATATATAATAATTGCATGCAATTGTATAATATATAATATTTATTACACAATATATATTATAGTATATAATATAATAATTTTATACTGCATACACACACAAACACACTGGAATTGAACAATTAAGTAAATGGTTGGTATTTGGTGGAAGCTAGATTTCTCACTGTTGGAGAGGGAGGTTATGAACAAACAAGGAGAAGGTGCTAAAATGATCCATGTGGTAATGGACTAGAGTTAGGAAATCAGTATAAATTCATGTTTAGCTTAATATGGATACAGATGATTAGATATAAAAAATATTTATAGTATATGTATATACAGAGGTTAGTATACAAATACGTTTCCTTACTCTGTCGACTGAGAGGGCCTAGAAGCAATATCACCCTAGTAGCAATGAGCACACTTAGCGCACCCATATCTTAGTTTCTAATACCATTCTCCAATGAAAAGAAGGAGGACTCGTTGGAGAAATGGCTAATTCTAGGAGTGGAGCAGGAAATATACAAGATGAACTATTGTGTAGTGCCAGAAAGTAAATAAATGTTAAACACACACACACACACAATAATGGGACTAAGTCAAAGGGATAGGAGCCATCTCCCAATCCCTGAACTTGGAGCAATTTTAGCAAATGAAATAAAGTAGTATTGAATTATAACCTAAAATATAAAATAAATATCCATGAGTCCATACTGACATAAATAAATGATTTGAATTAATAAACAAATAGGGCAGAAGAGACAAATCTCTCATGTGGAAGAATTCTAAATGATTTATGTAGATACTCTTCCCCAAAAGAGATGGAGCATAACTCCTCACTCCTGCATATAGCAATGTCCTTCCAAAGACTACCATATGGAAAGGGGGAAAATAAAGAGTAACTTTACACTGGAGAAACATGACAAACACTACCCGAGCCAGGTGATCAAGATCAACATCAACAGTGATAAGCCATGTTAATTGTTTGATATGATTCGATGAAAACGGCACTTTCCCTCTTTTGTCTTCTTCCTAAGAATTCGTAACCCTGGTCTAATCATGAGAAAAACATCAGGCAGATTTAAATTTAAAGACATTCTACAAAATACCTAACAAGTATTCCTCAGAACTGTCAAGGTCATCAAAAACAAGGAAAGTCAGAGACAATGTCACAGCCAAGAGCCTAAGGAGATGTGGCAACTGAATGTTATGGATGTCCTAGATAGGATTCTGGACCAGAAAAAGGACATGAGGCAAAAATAAGGAAATGTTAAAATTGGCGGGTTTTCATTAATAGTAATGTATCAGTATTGGTTCATTAATTGTAACAAATGTACCATAGCAACATAAGATATTAGTAATAGGGGGAAATTGAATACAGTGTATATGAGAACTCTCTGTACTATTTTTTCAATTTTTCTGTAAATCTAAAACTGTTCTAAAAAATAAAGTTTATTTTAAAAAATAGTGATAATTGAGTAAAGGCCTGAATGTGTTCAATAGCCCAGCCATGTCTACATTTGGTGGAAAGAGTATTCCAAAAAGATAAAATACGAAGTCTTGAGGGACAAATAGGCCTACGTAACGTGTTCACATATGAATAACAGAAAAAGAACAGTGTTGCTTGAGTGGTGTATGTCTGGAGAAAAGTAATGAGAGATGTAGTCAGAGAGAGAATTGGGATGACTAGGTGAGGAAAGGCCTTATAAGTCAGGGTGAGGAATTTGGATTTTATTCTGAATGAGTTGGGAAGCAATTGGGGGATTTTGACAAGACAAGTTATATGATTTAATATAATTTCAACAGGATAACTTTGGATATTTATATAGACTAGACCTGGAAGTTCCAATTCTGATACGACTGAAGGGGCTCCTGCTCTCAGATCATTAACAAACCAGTTCTTGAGACAAAACAGAACAAAAGAAAACTCAAAAACTTGAAGGCTTTGGAGCATGAATAAAAGCAGGAAGATTCTGAAGGAGTGTAAACACCTTTCAGATGGTACTAGAAGAGGGTGAGTTACCTCTTTTTGTAGATTAGGCTAAAAACTGTAAGAAAAAAAATCTATGCATATTCTTCTTGGACAAAAGAACCTGACGATAGGACTCAGGACAACCATGACCACTGAAAAATGAGGGAATCATCCTGAAAGAGGGAGATCCTGCAATGAGCAACCCTAAATTCTGTCTATAAACTATGCCCAAATCTATGCCTCTCCCAAGAACTATGCACGTTTCAGGCAGAATGCAAAGAATCCACTCAAATTGACAGTGTTTGCAGTTTGAGTCCATTCAAGTTAATTTCTTACTACAATCAAAAAGTCAATTGTATTTGAGAGAATGTAATAGAATCCAAGTTCTCCATAATAAAACAATCAGAATATCTCAGATATAATCCAAAATTACTCAACATAGGAAGAACCAAGAAGATGTGTCCCAATATCAGGAGAAAAGGCTCAGATGTTGGAATTAGTAAACATTAGTTTACATTAGAGCAGTTAATTTTGATTGATGAAGTAAAGAAAACCATGCTTCTATGAATAAAAAGATATGGAATCTTAGTGGAGAAATGGAAACTATAAAAAGGAACCAAATGGAAATTCTAGAACTAAAAAGTAAAATACATAAAATCAATGAAGATATAGATTGTCTGAACAACTATATCAACCACTTTAATCTAATTGTTATTTGTAGAAAAATACATCCAACAACTGCATAATAGACATTATTTTCAAGTGAACATGATTTATTCACCAAGATGGATCACATCTTGGACCATATAACAAGTTTCAATAAATTTAAGAGAACTGCAGTCAAAGAGTATATTATCTAGTCACAATCAAATTGTTAGAAATTAGTCACACTAAGCTATCTAGAAGATATCAAATTTATGAAATTAAGTAATACACTTCTAATTAATTCATGTGTCAAAAACATCACTAAGGCAATTAGAAAATACTTTGAGTTTAGTGATAATAAAAATTAACATAAAATGTGTGGGATATATCAGGAATAGTGTTCAGAGGGAAATTTATTGCTTTATATGTTTATATTTAAAAAGAATAGTCTGAAAAGATATACAATGGACAGTTAGGAGCCTTTGCAAAAATCTGGGTTGGATATTCACTGTTTGGGAAAGGAATATAACAGTGATGGTAGTAAGTAATAGTTAAATCAGAATCTGGAGATACATGTTGAAGGTAGACCTGACAGGATTGGTTGAGGAATTTGATATTGACTGTGAGAAAATGTGAGGAGCAAGGATGACTCCAAGTACTTTGCTTTCCCACATAAATGTGATACATTAATCACCCTCATTTAATGTAGAGAGAGACATGTCTTGAAAATACTTATGCATGTGGCTAATGACACATTGAATTAACTAAAATAAAATCTATTAAAAAGTTAAAGTTACCATCAGCCAACATCAAGAGGATTATGGGCATAGCAGGCATGAGGCAAAGAAGTGGTTCACTTTTGGACAGGTCAAGTTGGAGATGCTAGTTTGAGATCTAAGTGAACATATCAAGTAGTCATTTAGATCCATAAGTCTGGAGATAGGAGAAGCACTAGCTAGCGATATCCATTTAGGATTAATCAGCACCCACATTGTACTTTAAGCCAAGAGAGTAAACAAGATCACCAAGCCAGGGAATGAAAATACAAAGAAAAAAAAAAAAAAGACTAAAGACTGGACTCTCCAGTATTTAGAGGATTACAGAGAGAAGGAAGAACCAGAAAAGGAGACTGAGAAGGAGCAGCCAGAGATGTGGCGGGAAAACCAGGAGAACATGGTTTCTTGCAAACTAAGGGAACAAAGTGTTTCAAGGGGGAGAGTGTGATCAATATTCCCAAATTTATTTATTTGAAGTTGGAGTTTGTAGGTGTTGAGAAATGTGGCTAAATTAGAGTAAATGGAAGTAAAAGTACACTGTAAGGTAGTATATAAATTTTAATAGTATACAACTACAGGGCTCCAAAGTTAACCAAAAGTTGAATTTGAATCAAAAATTCAATTAAGCTAGCAAATTAATAGAAACAAGTTTGAATATTTTAAATTTTTTAATCTTTTTATTTGAAAATAATTTTATATGTACAGAAGTTTGCGAAAATAATATTACAAGGAACAGCCATATGCTCTTTACTCAGATTTGCCTGACATTGACAGTGTATCCCATTTTCTTTATGATTTGCTGTGTGTATATGTATAAATAAATTTGGGGGATGTGAATAAAACTATATCCATTTGTTATTTGATGGAATTAATGTTGAATAAACATCTCAATAATTAGTTGGAATTATAAAGATTTTAGACTGTAACCTAATATTTTGGGATACTTTTTACTTGACATATTCTAAAAATTGATATATATATAAACTTTGAAAAGGAAATTGTTTTATAGATTTTTTCAAACTTTCAAAAAAAATTTCAATGCTATTTTGCACCATAACCAGAAATATAAAAATTTGGGTCACCTGATTTTGCCAGGATAATAAAAAACACAATTTTTTTCTACCACAGCATTTTTATCCATAAATGTCTTTTTAGCAATGTGTCAAGAAAAGTTAGGTGTTATAAGGCCTAAAAAATACATTATTTTTGAGCAATTTATAAGCTAATTACGTGATTAGGAATCTAGTGTTCTATAAAATTTAAAATATAATAGGTCTTAGTAAATTTGTGAAAAGTAGTTTCACATTTTTGCATTCTCTTTTGGTACATAACAAACTAAAACTAATTTTGGAAAAACAAACTCATTCGAATGTTTTTAGATTCACATTTTAATAATAATTTTGGCGACATAATCTTGTTCGACAATTAAATGCAGGGCTAAATATATCTTATTCACCAGTTATTTGGAACAAATCTTACATAATATAAATTTTACTACTTAGACCAATTTTTTCACACTGAATCTAGTTAAAAACTCTTAAATGACTAGTTATTTGATTTTTGACATGTATATGTACCTACACATATGTGTATACATGACACATACAACATAAACTGCAGAACTGGAAATGATCAAATATGAGAACTTTTATAAAAATTGTAATTTCCTAGAAAACTGTTTCAAACCTCTATTTCCCTTTGAATATAACCTGAGCCTCAGTATTTCCATCTAAGAAGAAAGTATCATGTCAGATTGTATTCCAAAAAACCATTTTATAAGGAAGTCCTATAAATAATTCCAAGTTTTACCCAACTTCCATTCCCTGTAGCTCCCAGCCCCACATGGAAATGATACAATTATTTAAAGTAAATTGCAATTCAAGAGAAATAAATTATTCAAAAGAATAAATTTAAGCAATTTTCTAGAATCTTGTGGAAGAGTTAGCTAGATAAATCATGGATCTGTTGTTATCTTAGTTTAAATTTTAAACAATTTTTTTCTAACAATAGCTGTCACAGAATTTATAATCAAAGAAGCACCTCACAGTATGCCATGCAAATATCTATTAGCTGCCCTATCTGAACTGTGCTTTGGGATCCTATTTAACATTTAAAACGAAGCGAGATTTTATCACTGCTGGTCTAACCCTCATTCTCAGGATGAATTCCCTCTGGGTATCTAGGCATTTCTAAGTGATTTGGATTTGCATTTAACAGCTTTCCCATCTAGAAATAGAAGTATGAGAGCTATTATTTTGTTCATAATATAAAGTCTAATTATGTGATTAAATTATTATACCCTGTGAAAATTTACAGCCCCATATATGAAAAACCTATGCTGTCAGAGCTTCAATTTCAGTAAGCATATTTCTATTGCATTTATAAAATGTTCTTTTAAGAAATACAATAGCATAACTCTGGATGCTACTAGAATTTTATTGCCATCTGTAACGTAAAATAGTGAATTAAAAGTCAGATGAGATTTCTACAACATCGAATTCTATAAAAATACCAGTTTGGAAGGTTAGGCTTTATTCTTCAATTCATACATTAGATCATGTTTCTGCAAGGACAAAAAGTTATACTGCTATAAGTTTACAAACTTTTGGATTATTGAAATGTATTTTAAAAGACTGTTGAAGGGCAAAAAGGAAGTCTTCTGGTTTTACTACAAAAATGGAGGAGGGGTCACCGCTTTTCCAATGAGACTAAATGGCCCAGCATGGAAAATATTTCAAGGCGAGAGAGTTTATCTGAAGAAACAGCTCCCTGATTAGGGCGGTTGTGATAAATCAGCCACACAGTTATCTCAGGGCAGCTCCCAGGGTTAGCCACTGACACAAATGGAAAGCCCTTTAGAGAATGGCACAGGGAAAGGGAATTTTATAATCCACAGAGGTTAAGGTGTACGAGAATATTTTATTTCTTTTTTCTAAAGCTTTTCTTAATAGTTTCTTCCCAGAAGTTTTCAACAAAGGACTTAAATTTCATTCAAACACACCACAATACTTGA
Organism: Equus quagga; assembly: GCF_021613505.1. Lineage (NCBI taxonomy): Eukaryota > Metazoa > Chordata > Mammalia > Perissodactyla > Equidae > Equus > Equus quagga. Next base: position 54,237,453 of record NC_060274.1, read on the forward strand.
TTTTAAATATTTGTAAATTAATGGTTTTTAATATGTTATTGGAAGCACAAATCTTCATTCTTTGAACAGGTTTCCAACAGAGCCCAAATGATTTTCTAACAGAATATGTAAAGTTTGCCACAGAAAAACTCTTGGCTGGGCTAAAAATATCAGCCATGTCTACACGTACAAGCAGAAATTAAAATTCAGGAAATTATTCAGTTACTTTATATAACGTCCTTTAGGAGAAGCTTTTTAAAAATTCCCTCAGAAATTATTTTGTGTATACATAGGCAAGGAAAAAAATTAGAAAAAAGAAAGAAATGTGTTCTTTTTATCAGTTTGAGATTATTTTTTTGTAAGGAAATAAGGAGATATAGCTAAATTTATAGCTGTTTCTCATTATGAAATAAAGGCAAAATGACTTCTTTACTTGATTTTGATACTATAATAAAATGCCTGATATTAGAAATTGAGTTATGACTTTTCCCTTGTTTTATTTTAACTTCTCTCTGATTTATAGTTATCCATTAACAAATCTGTGATTTTTCCCTCCATAGAAAATTCGAACTATAAAATGTAGTGTTTCAGAAGACACTCCTCTACCACAGGGATGGATGTAAGACCTTCCTTACTCAATCATTTCTTCCTGCCTAATACAGAACCTACAATTTCTACCATCAGCCTCATTTCTGACCGTATTCTTAATGACACATATTCATTTTAACTGATAAAGACAACTTTTCCAAGTGAATTAAAATCTGGATAGAAACTTGGTTATAGTATTTATATATTAGAAAGTTAAGCTTTAAAACTGGAGAAGTAAGCTATGATGGAGAAACAGAGAAATGAGGGAAAGATGAAGTCACAGGCAGCTTCTGGACCAAGGAAGACAAAATAAGAAAACTGGGCACTGAGGGTAAAAGTGAAAGGGTTACTAAAGGAGAAAGTTCATACTGAAGATAAACTTCTCCTTGTTCACAATGACTGGCGTTTGTATTTTCCTGTGTGAAGTAACAGTGAATTCATGACTGAATAGGGCTGAGTGATTACTGAGAGCCTGTTAGTAGAGAGAAATCACAGTTACTCAGAACAGGCTATGCTCCCCCATGTTGGACTGGCTTCAGCATTGTGCAATTTAAAACAAGTAACTTAAATAAATCTCAAATTGCGTTAAAAATTATCATTCCTAATTATTTGCTCTCCCTTTCCCTGTGGGAGGTTTATCCATTTCCACAAATTCCATATCCTTGCACTACCTTCCCTTGGAATGAGGATTCTTTCCTTGGAATGACGATTCTTTCCAGCACCGTGGAAAGGCTCTGCATGAGGCTTGCTCTGGTCAATGAAATGTGAGCATAGCTGACATATGCCTGGTTTGAGCAGCAGTTTTAAGAACCATTGGTTGGTGTTTCTGCTAGATCTCTTGTTTTTGTTACTTTTTCCCCTCTGTTGTGAGAACAATATGTCCCAAATAGAAGCTGATCTCTCAGCTTGGATTCTGAAATGAAGGCACAAGGAAGAATAGAGTCTCACACAACACCAGTAACCTGTGATCAGATACTTGAGTGTTGCTGTAGGCCTCTAAAATTTAGGGATTTCTTGTCACTGCTATATAACCCAGAAAACTTACAATACAGAATAGATTAATCTGTTAGATAAGAGGTTGGATTAATTGACCTTTATGATTTCACTTCCGTAAATCTATTCTCCAATATATTTACAAGAAAATAACCAATTTGGAGGACTTTCACAAATAATAGGTTATTATTTTTAGCAAAAATGCCAGTGGTAACTTATGTATAGGAAGAAAATAATTCTTTACAATAAAGTGAAAAATGGGCCACAGCTCATTTTTTGCAGTAGTAGATGTACAAATCATGTGATAATAAACAAATGAAATATATGAGTGGAATCTCTTAGATTTCAAAGAATTATTTCTTACAGCCAGTCACAATCTTGTGAAAGCCTCAAAAGAGTTATTATAAATGGTGTTCCATTTTTCATTTAAATGAATGGACTTTCTTTTCCCTTGTTCTTCAGGGATGGGGTTTCGTGGAATTAGAAGTTTTTAGAAGGCATGGGAAGAACAATTTGGTTGCCAGTTGTATAACTATAGGTAATATGTCACTGTAATGATGTCACTAATAAAAACAATAAAGACATAATAATTGGATTTATATACATAACATTTGTTTTTGACAAAGATTTTTTTTTTGACAAAGATTTCTAAAATGTTTCCATGAACTTCCTGAGAGGTTTTTTTTCTATGTCTTATAGGCTAGTTCTTCTTGAACTTTAATGAGATCCACAGACCACACTTTGAGTGGCAAGGTTATAGATAACAGCTTAGAAAAGGCATGTTAATTCCATTAAAGTTCTGTATCAGCCACAGAAGTAATTCATCCAATTTCAGCTTGCAGTCGGAATCGAGGAAGTAGATAACCGAGAACAGAACCAAGAAAAACTGTAAATTTTCTCTTCTTTTATTGGAAAAAATAGTATATCTACATAGCTTAACATGTCATTTCAAAGACAAATCCCAAACCCATATTTAAATGTTTTATATTTTTAAATAAATTGTAAAAGAATCTCTTCTTTGTAAAGACATAGAATTGATAATTATTTAATAAGATCCACATGAATAAATGGCTATACTTTATTCTCTTAATTGTACTTGGGTAATATAATATGGAGAGTGAAATAAATTTTATGTACAAGTCATGACAAAACAAAAGCTCAGCAAATCGCTTTCTCCCCCATCAGGGATCTAGGTATTCTAGACAAAATTGGTTCAGGGCTCAAATCATTTAGGTAATTCCTTACACTTTACATTTTATTCAGTAGTTCTCTTTACTAAAGACCAATTGCTTAGCTGTGGTTTCAGGCCCTCTGTGATCTGTCGTCCTACACTTCCAGCGGAAGTGGGGCTACCATGACGTGAATGGAGTTTGGTTTCAGGGCCCCTCTGACATGCGTCCTTTCTGTGGCATTAGGAAGCCCTTTCTGTGGAGAGCATTAGTTTTGTGTTCACATGGTCACGTTACAGCAAAATTTGCAAAGTTAGGATATTTCAGTGACAATTAGTTAAGACAGCTGTGTCTTTCCACTCTGACTTTCCCTCCATCGCACTTCCCATCAAGTTGGATGGCAGTTGCGTGGCCAAAGGCATTTTCTATTTGTGACATTGCATTCTTCTTTTAAAAAGGGCTTCCCAAACTGCATAAGATGATGGCTCCACAAAATCTGGATTGTACTTCTGGTTTCCAGTCATAGCTAAAATTCTCTTTCTATCCCAGACAAACTGAGATAATGCTCTGTGAATAGAACCTGCCTGTTTTTTCTACACAGATAGTTAAATCCCAGTGTCATCTGATATCCAAATCAAAAATTACATTTTGCTGGAAATTGACTTCTTATTCCCCAAGTTAAAATGAACATGTTTTTCTTAGAATAACCTCTATAGTAGTTCATTTATGGATTTTTATCGAACTACAATATTTTGTATTCTCTGAAGAAAATAACTCACTGTAAAGCATCATTTCATTCTTCATAGCACCTAGTAGAGTAACTGATGGTGTTAGATACCCAATAAGCATTTGCTTAAAATAGTGAGACAACAAAAATGCTTGTGTAGATTTGATTCTGCTGGAAACCTGAGTTAACCAGGGAGCTCTTTTCCTAGTTGCGCCTCCAGATGAGGTGCAGCCAGCCAGTAGTACCTTGATTGGAGCCTTATGAGCTCCTGAGCAGAGACCCCAGGTAAAACATACCACACTCCTGATTCTTGGAACTCTAGATAATAAATTATCTCACACCTAACTTTGTGGTACTTTGTTATGTAGCAATAAAAAAGTAATGGAAAAAGTAATCTTCACAAAGCAGCCCAATTTGACACCATTGATTATTCCCTCAGCCATAATACACTTTTTTTTTTTTAACTTGGCTTCTATGTCCCCAGACTCGCTTGGTTTTCTTCCTACTTCCTTGGCTATCTCTTCTTAATCTACTTGGCTGAATCTCCCTTTTCTTTCATGACTTTTAATATTGGAGCATCTGAGGCACACTGTATTCCTCTTCTCCATATTGACTCACTCTCTTAATAATCACAACCTGTCTCATATCAAAAAAAAAAAGATTCTATGTATATCAATGACTCCTCAAGCTTTATCTCTAGACTAGACACTTCTTTTTATCTTTTGTTTTATATCCAACAACCTCCTAAACACCTCCTAGTTGATATCTAAAACAACACAATCAAAACACACTTAGGATCGTGTTGCCGTAAGCTGCTCTCCCCACCATGTTTCCTACCTCATGACAGCTCCATTCTTCCAGGTGCTCAGGTAGGAAACTTTGGAGTCATCTTTGACTCCTTTCTTCTCCAAGTCTGGTACATCAGCAAATCTTATTAGCTTAACTTTCAAAATTTATCTATACCCTATCTATTTCTCATTATCTCCATTGTGACCATCCTCCTACAGGTGACTGTGTCAGCCTTCTACTTGGGTCCCTGCTCTGGCCCTGTCCCCTCCACAGTCTGTTTTCAAAACAGCATCTAGAGGAATCCTTTTAAAAAGCAAGTTAGATTATGCCACTCCTATAACTCAAAACTTTCAATATCTCCCAATTTCATGCAAAAGCCAAAGTCCTTCCTATGGCACATGGTGTTCTCTATGATCTGTTCCCATGATAGCTCTATCACTCCCTCATCGTCTACTCTTCTGCTTGCTCACTTTGCCTGGCCACAGTGCCTCCTTGCTGGTCTTCATATATGTTAGGTCCACTCTCATCTTAGGGCCCTTCCACTAATTACTTCCTCAGGTTGTAAGGCTCTTCTACCAGAACACCACATGGCAAACTGCCAAATCTCCTTTAAGTCTTTGCTCAAAGATGACTTTCTCAATATGACTACCTGGAAAAATTACAACAAAGCTCCTTGAACCCTTGGTACTGCCTCATCTCCTTTAACCTACTCTGTATTGTTACCCCATACCAGTTATTACCTGCTGGCATGCGTACTTATTTATTATGGATAATGTTTATTGTCTGTATTCTCTCACTTGAATATGAGCTCTGTATGGCAGGGATTCATATTACATTTATTTACTAAGATATCATAAGTCTCTAGAATATTTCCAGGCACACAGTAGGTACCCAGTACATTTTTATGGCATAATCATCAATTTACCAAATCTTCAAGACTAAGTTTCATCAAAGCAGAAAAGAAGAAAAGGTATTTTAGGTAAAATAAACAATTTTTGCAGATAGAAACATACAAATAAGAAAGAATGTTATATTAAGGAAATCGTAAGTTTTTCTGTATGACCAGAATGTCAGGATGTGAGACTAGAAAATCAGACTGAGGGGCTAGATTCTAAAAGTATTATTTGAAGGACCCTAAGGAGTTTTGACTCTATCTTAAGGAGAAAATGGAGAGAAAGATCAGTGGGATAGTCTATTGGATGACATAGCAATTTTCCTTGGGACTGCTGGCTCCCTTTTCCTCAGCAGGAGAAACTGCCATTTTCTCAAATTCCTTCAATATCTATTGATACAATCAGCACAGGCTTCAAGAAACAAGGTGTTTGTTATAAATCCCCTGAAGAGCTGCCACCCAAGTTCAGGTGATTTTATTCCTCCACCTGTATGGCCTTACTCACACCACGTTAAAGTTTGAGGGCATAGGCAGTGTTCAACTTTGAATTTACTGAAACATTTGAATGTCTGATAAATAAGATATACCTAATCAATGCATGTTGAATAAATTATTCTATGAGGTGCTGTTTGGACATCCACTTGGAAACGTCTAGTAAACAAATGGGTATATACTTCTGGAGTTCTGAACTGGAGTATAAACTTGGCATCTTTTTGATTTCACATATATGAAAGACACTTTTTTTCCAACTTTATTGAGGTATGATTGACAAATAAAAATTATATATATTTAGGTTGGAAAATTTGATTTTAAAATTTTTTCTTGATGCTCAATGTGATGATTTAATATACATATACAATGTGAAATGATTATGACAATCAAGTTCATTGACACATCCATCACCTCTTACATAGTTATCTTCCTTATTCTGTGATGAGAACACTTAAGATCTACTCTCTTAGCAAATTTCAGGTATATAATACAGTGTTATTAACTAGTCACCATGAGTAAGTTCTGGACATCTAATGTGAAAGGCATTTTTAAGGGAGAGTTAGATGAGAAGACAAGAAAGAATAGAGTAATACCAAAATTGAAGGAATGAATGGAGGAGAAGGCTTCTCAAAAGGACACTGAGAAGGTGAAATCAAGAGATCAGAGAAAGATGGGGCAAAAATGGAGTTCAGACAATTAATAGAGGAGATTTCAAGAAAGTGATCATATGAGAAAATTATTATAGCAGCTAAATGAAATAGATATTGACTATTTTATTACATCTGTCACTGAGGATGTCATTGGTAATTATTGTGGTGCACGCTCCCCAAGTATCAGAAATCAAAAGTCTGAAATTTGCATGCAAAAGGATTATTGTAGAGTATTATAGGAAAAAACCTGTGAGGTGTAAGGAAATCAGTACTGAACAAAAGGAGATGTTGAACTACAATGTGATTGTAGCCGATATTTGAGGAAATCCTGAAAATGAGATGGTCCTTTCTAGCTGCCCACCTTGAAGCAAGAGAGCCTGGTCTTTATATCAGCCCCTCCGTCTCTCTGTTATAGGAGATAGGATGCCTCTAGAGAAAAGCTGCGACCTTAGGGCCAGATGGCTCTCAGCTGTATTTGGCTGAGGGCAATTCCTCTTAGTGAGAGGGACTTACCTAAGAGTTCTCTGCTGCCAACACTTCCAGAAGTCAGGAGAATGAATGCCTCAGGCAGGAAGGGGAGTTCTGGGTGATGCATCAGAGCATCCTACCACAGCAGTCTTTTTGCAAACACTGACATACGTCAGATTCACTTGTAGGGTTTTTTAAAGAGAAATTCCTGGACCTATTCTGATTCAGAATCAGGTCTACGGTAGGGCCTGAGAATTTTTATTTTCACAATGTCCCAGGTGATGCTGATGCTGACATTGCTGTTTTGGAAAGTACACATTGAGAAGCAAGGCACTATAGTAAAAACTGCAAGCATATTAATGGAGTAGTGGAATCATAGACCTAAGTATAAGGCAGGAGAGAAAGAGAATTCTTTCAAGAAGCTTGATGTAGAAAGGAAAGAAAAAGCAAAGAGAAGCAGCAAGATTGAGACAGATTATTATGTTGTTTTGTCTTAATGTTGAAAAGGATTGAGCATTTAATGTGATGAAGCCATCTCACAATTGATATTTCTCCAAATGAACTCTTTAATCCTCACACCAATCTCAAACTCAAACTCCCTCATTCAGTAAATGGTACCACTCAGCTACTCAAGTGAAAAGTATTGGTCATCTTTAATTATGCTCTTTCCATTTTCTTCCATAGCTATCCCACTGTTAAATTTTGCAGGATACATCTCAAAAATACGTCACAAATCAACTGACTTCTCTCCATCTCTCTTGCAATTACCAGTGTAATATAGTCACCACCAATTCTCGCATAGATTACTGCAAGCTTCCTAATGATTCCTCAGCTTCTACTCTTGCCCTTACAACTCATTCTCCAATTGCATTCAGAATGATCTTTTAAAAATATAAACCAAGTCTTATAATTTACCTGCTTGAAATGCTTCATTGTCTTCCCTTAGCAATTAGACTAAATTTTAAACTCCTTATCACGGCTTGCATGGCTATACTGCCTTTGATCTTCTCCTCAACTAGAGTTGTTTCCTTCCAGCCTCAAAGCTTTTCCTTCTGCCCAGAATTTCTTTGTGCCTACATTGAGTTTTGTGCCACCGGGAACTCATTGGTGGGAGCCTGTGACTTAGCTGTACAGTCTGTCCGCTAACTTCACAAAGAAAGCAAACATTAAATTATTGAAAGCTGGCAAGGAGTAACAATTGATAGCTCACAAAATGAAACATGTATGCTAAACAGAACACTAGATTTTGTGTGTTTATTTTTGCTCTCTCTAGCCTTAAATATTTTTCTTGTTCAAAGGATGACTCAATCACCCAGATATAGGTGGATGGAAGCAGAGGAATATGGGACGAACAGAAAAGAGTAAAGAAGAGGTAACCAGGGTTTGAGGGTGCGCTGTTAGACCAGCTCAATGTCTGGTGGCTGGCTCAGCATCTGCTCATGAAGGAACTTAAGTGGGACCATCCGAAGCTAAGAGAAAGGATATAAGATGATATTTTTATATATGCAGATCAGAGTCTAGAATAATGTGATTTTATTATAAAATGTGTCTTTTCAGGGCTATACTTGTGTTCTGAAAAACAAAAATTTGTTCCACTGTACTTCATGATCGTGTGGAATATTTCCAAAGGACCCGACCACCAGCATATCTGTCCTCTTGCTGGCTTTTAGATTAGTGGACCAGAATGTGATAAATCCTTCAAGACTAAAGTATGCTGGGTTAATCTATGGCAATGCAGTGTGTCACGATAGAATATAAGTTTACTAACATATTATAGGCCTCTTCTGAATTTGAGAAAAACTGGATTCCTTCAAGTCATCCTCTAGCAGAAGATTTATTCTTGGTAAAGCCAAACTTACAGGACTGCACTTTTCTTAGTCATAACCATGAAGATTCAAATTTAGTATTATAATGCTTTTGTATTCCCAATTATGAAAGCTCACATGCTGGTGAGTTAGCTGATTTAATGTTTTATCTTTGCTTATATACTGGGAAAAAAATAAGCTTCCAAAGTAACTTCTTCAACAGCAGAGCATTTTATTTCAAAGACTACAAGTAAATAATAAAAGTCAGTGACCCTTGTTTTAAAAGTATGTGGTACTGATAAATTTTGATATTGTTAATGAGTCCCATGTTAAGATCTAATGGTTTCAGTCAGGAATTTGTTTCCCTTCCAAACTTGGATAAGATACAGTCTATATATGTTAGACATTTTGATGATATTTGTTATTAAAAACATAAAGTTTGTAATAAATTAACAGTAATATGAATATTTTATCTTGGTAGCACCATGTTACAAGAATTTTTCTTTTCTTTCTTTCTTTCTTTATTTTTTAATTGCAGTAACATTGGATTATAACATTATATAGCTTTCAGATGTACATCATAATATATTCCGAATTCTGTGTAGATTACATCATGTTCACCACCCCAAAACTAATTATAGTCCATCCCCTCACATGTGAGCCTGATCACCCCTTTTGCCCTCCACCCCTTCCCCCATGGTAACCACCAATCCATTCTCCGTTGCTAAGTGTTTGATTGTCGTTGTTTTTATCTTCTACTTATGAGTGAGATCATATGGTATTTGACTTTCTCCCTCTGACTTATTTCACTCAGCATAATATCCTCAAGCTCCATCCATGTTGTCAACAAATGGCTGGATTTCATCATTTCTTACGGCTGAGTAGTATTCCATAGTTTATAAGTACCACATCTTCTTTATCCATTTGTCCCTTGGTGGGCACCTAGGTTGCTTCCAACTCTTGGCTATTGTGTATAATGCTGCAATGAACATAGGGGTGCAGATATCTTTATGCCTTTGCATTATCAAGTTCTTTGGATAAATACCCAGCAGTGGCATAGCTGGATCATATGGTAGATCTATTCTTAATTTTCTGAGGAAACTCCATACTGCTTTCCATAGTGGCTGCACCGGTTTGCACGCCCACCAGCAGTGTACAAGGGTTCCCTTCTCTCCACATCCTCTCCAACATTTGTTGTTTCCTGTCTTGTTAATTATAGCCATTCTGACCCGAGTGAGGTGATACCTCATTGTAGTTTTGATTTGCATTTCCCTGATAGCTAATGATGCTGAGCATCTTTTCATATGCCTGTTGGCCATCCATATATCTTCTTTGGATAAATCTCTGATCAGATCTTTTGCCCATTTTTTAATTGTGTTGTTGGTTTTTTTGTTGTTGAGCTATATGAGTTCTTTGTATATTTTGGATACTAACCCTTTATCTGATATATGGTTTGCAAATATCTTCTCCCAACTGTTAGGTTGTCTTTGCGTTTCGTTGATGGTTTCCTTGGCTGTGCAGAAGCTTTTTAGTTTAATAATTATAGATTACAAAAACCACTTGAATAATTATAGATCAATAGGTCAATAGCTACAGAGAAATTGAGGGAGTTAAACAAGTAGATATATAAGTTAGATAAACAATATATAGTCGCATTTGAACAAATATCTACTTTTATAACTCCCTCAATTTCTCTGTAGCTGTTGACCTATCGATCTAAAATTATTCAAGTGGTTTTTGTAATCTATAATTATTAAAGCTGATTTACTGTCCTCTGTCTCCCAGATTTAAACCTTTGTGAATTTTTTTGCAGTCAAGTAGAGCATAATGTCAGAAAATACTAAAAACACAGCTTAGTTTTTTCTAACATTAGAAGTTGTAGAATGTAAAACTGAGACCAAAGTGCTTGACTTTTATTTTTCTTTAGTTAACAGAGCACTATTTATGCTACGTTCAGTTACAGAGTAATCCAATATACTGTGATCCAAATAGTCCTCTAATAATAGGTAATCAGTAGCTTTAGATTTAAAAGCAAGCATGTTTTAGCTTTAGAGATGATACTTCTATTTAACATTTGGAATATCTACAGTAAAATTTTGCTTAAATATGTTATCTATGCCATTCCCACTGCTCCCTTGTTTCATCTACAGGGAAAAATCATACAACCTCTACCTAACAGAAACAGTACAGTTGATGGCTCTAGTCATCAGCAGCACTACAATTTTTGGATGATATGCATCAAACATCAAACACTTTATTTGAGACAATGCTGAAAAATAAAACTCAAAATTGATGAATGTTTTATTTAATATTTCTATTCATTTGTTTGTTGTTCATTTGCAAACTGATTCATATTTATAACTTTTAATACATATTATAAATAATTTGTGTTGGATTTTTTTCACATATTCATTTATTTTTTTCAAGGACTATAGTTCTATGCAATATGAACTACTTAGGATGACAGGCTATAACGAGGGCCTAGTAACACTTTTCAAAGAGCGGTTATCTTGTGGTAGAAACTAATGTTTAAAAACAAGCTATAATGCAATGTGAAAAATGCTGTAACACAAAATGACAAATATCTAAATTTAATAAAATGTGTCTTAAACTTATTGAAATCAATTAAAGTATGTAGGAAGAGAACTATAGAGACACTTTTAGAATATCATATATAAAATAATGTATGTAATTTATACAAAGCAATTATTTATATACATAATACATTTTTAGTCAGGGTATACATTTGCTACCTACAAGACTCTCCAGAAATTTCTTTGCCACTCATATTACTTCTAAATCTACTTTCCAAATTTAAGCTGAGGCCTGTTAGGTCTCTTTTCTTGCAATCCGCCAAGGAGAGCCACATAAACTTTTCAAGCAGGATCTACACATATGATTTTTTTAGTTTAAATTTCTATTTTTTAAGAAATTTAAATATAAAAATGTTTTGCTTTGAAGAAGTCATCTGTTCCCGTTGTTCGTCATCGGAATTCCTAATCCTTTATATGATAAGCATTGTTTGCATTGGCAATAATTAGGCTCTGCCAAATGCAGAGTTGAAAGATGGAAGAACTTGGCAGTGTGCTGATTGCCACAAAATGCCTCAAGTTATTTTTGAATGATTTGCATACAGATATATTTTCAATATAACTTGCAAGCAATTTTTCTCTAAATTGTGCCCACTGCAGCATGTAGAGAAAAAGAGGTCTAGTAAATATGAACATGAAATAGAAAATATGAACCAAAAAAGCTGCATTGGAAATATAGTGCAAGTAACAAGGCCTGGAATTCCATACTGCCTATGAATTCACTGCATAGATAATCATGCAGGTTAGTTTCTGAATATCTGCTTCCTCAAAGAGTTCACAAGTTGAAAATAAACACTTAGCTCAAGCAGCATTTTCTATTGCCTGTATTTTACCTATCCCTACTTACACACTCTATTTTAGTTTCCCATGTTCCAGTCTAATGTCTATTTATATTCTACTTTCAAGATAAAGTATTTCAAAACATTAATAAAAGGCTGTAACAGGTGAAAGAGATAGTTGTGAAAAGAGAAGAAGCTTTCAAAATACATAGCCTTCAGCAGATATAAAAAAAGGTAGTCGTGTATTCTTCTTATTAATCCTTTCATGACAGTGTATTATTTGAAGTTTACAAAAGTTAAGTAAATGGAAAATAAGTAAAAATTCAAAACTGTTAATCTGTATGGTTTTTATCAGTTTACTCTATACTTGAAAATCTTTTTTGTCCCAGAAATACCATGAAAGCTACCTCTTTGAAGTAGGAAATCACATTTCTATAGCAATAAATCAAACTTGAATTTTAGGTGTTAGATTCACTTAAATTCTTGAACTTAGAGCCCAAGTTTCCATATTCTAACTGAAATTTGAATTTGAATTAAATAATAAATAGAAGCAGATAGAATTTCAAATACTGTTTTCATGACATAAACTAGGGAACATAAATCCCATAAATATTATTTAGGTGTCTCTTACATAGCCAGCAGATATTAATACGTAGTATAACACATAGATAGGGCAAAGTAAATATAGAAAAAGATTATTTTAAACAAACAAACAAAATTGAATCTTTCATGGAAGAACCATCTCAACCCATAGTTTGAAAATCATCTGACATAAATATGGTGACAGTCAATCAGGTACTAAATAATGCTGTAAGAGTAAAATTATAATTTAAACATGTAAATTAATTCATCCAAATACTATTATTAACTCTTTCTCATTCTTTCAATGCCATTGACTTAATTCTCTTTGTATGGTTTTCTTTCCACCAACCTATGTGGTCCAATTTCATAGTCAATGCAGAATTTTTAACATATCTTTCTCAGTTCAATTCAACCCACATTTACTGAACATTATTTATACCATATACTTTGCTCAGATTGGGGAGCATAAGAATATCACCCCATTACTGAATCAACTGCAGTATGACTGTGGACAGAGACAATCATAGAAGTTCAGGAGTTTTTTGTACTATGATAAAGATGTACAGAGAATGATGAGAAGATTGTTTTAGGGGGATTAATGAGTTGAATATTAAAGCATGTATAATAGTTAGCAGGATAAGAGAGGACTTCTAACTGGAGGAAACATTTGTGAAGGCACAGAGCTGGGAATCACAATCTGACAAAGCAAATACATGATATTTGAGACAAGGAGTCACAGAGGATGAGCTTAGAGAAAAAGACATTTCTTGTTGACTTGGGTTCTATCTTGTATGTGTTGCGAATGCAATGGATATTTTAAGCATGCTATTGATAGAATGAAGTGTGCATTTTAAATAAATCCTTCTGTCCCAATCTAGATAATTGGTTTGATTTAGGCAAGACTTCAGGCAAGGAGACAAGTTAGGTAATTATTGAAAGGGACACGGCATGAAATGATGAGGGCTTAAATTTGGTCCATGGATAAAGACATGTAAGTAATGAGGCTTATTGGAGAAATATCCAGACCCTGTGACTGATTAGAGGTGAATGTGAGAGAAAGAACTTCTGAAATAAGAGCTCTACTTTTGCAATACATTAGTGAATGTGACATAAACTGAGATAAGAAACATTGATAGGAAAGATTGTGAAGAAAATGGATATTTTCAGTTTCAGTGACTTACGGGATACCCAGTTAGAAGCACCCAGATACAATAAGATACATGATTCAGAAACTCTGTAGTCATATTTATGAGGAATTATATGTATATATGAGATAGAGGATTGGAAGGATAATGGAGAAACCATACATACATAAAAGAGTGAGCAGAGGAAAGAGACCTGGATAGCGCCAATGTTTAATGTCTTGAGACTGAGGAAAAGACCAGGACAGTATTACTCTCCTGATTCTAAAGTAGTAAGTGTTAACAAGGAGGAAGGTGTCAACAGTGTGCAATGCAGCTGTTACATCGAGGAAGAAAAAAACTGAAGATTGTCAATAGGATATTATTGGTGAACTTTGGCAGTCTCAGAGTTTGGGAGGTGTTTCAGAGAAGAGCAGAAGCCAGATAAAGGTGAGCTGAGGTGTGGATGAAAGATGATAAGGGAAGATAGTGAGTATGGACTAAAACAAAGCTTGGCTGAAAAGGAAGAATGGCAATGAGAAGTAGCTCAAAACTGAAAAAGAAAATCCCCTGATAAGGTTTTTGGGTTTTTTTCTGCCTGCCACTCCTTCTTTCTATCCTTTGACAAAAGTTCTGATATTCCGCTTTGTTGATCATCACTAATTTCAGAGTTAAAAGAGAAGTATTCTTAAAATCATGTCTAGGTCTTCAGTACTCTAGGAAAAAGTAAGTTACCTATTTGTAATGTAAGGAAACTCTTAACCAGTAAACAAACAAAAGCACAGAAGTACTTTTCATAATACTAAGGTTTTGTTACATAGAAGACTTCAAAATGTTTAAGAAGTGGTTCAAAATATTTAAAGCCTTTCTGAGAGTTATCTCAGGGAAAAAAAAAATCACTAGAGAATCCCCAAAGAAAGAACAATAGAAAACTAAATGCAAAACGGAAATGGGATATTCAGCAAGCATTTATGCCTTTTAAAACATTCAAGACAATGGTGTCTGGAATTCTATGAGACTATAAATATAAGATAATATTTCTGGTATAATAACTCATGCAGCTGCATCGTTTCCAGACGTGCACTCTCTGCCTCACGTATACATACGATTTAGCAGTTTGAGCAATTTATTACTTAAAGCAACTTTTAAATAAGAATTCAATTTTCATGTACTATTCATTTTGAATCTATGATTTCAAATATGAGACCTCTTAATTCTCAAAGGAAAGAACCATATGAAGGTACAAAGTAGCCTTAGAAACTAGATCATGCTTTCATACTTACTATGTCCTCCAAAAATCAGTAAGATTATGCCAGAATAAAACCATTTGGGAGAGAATTTGGAAACAGAAAAAATGCCTATGTATTTGAGCTTTGACCCAGAATCCCACATCCTATTTTCATATTTTTGTGCTGGAAAAAATATGGATGAATCCATGACAAGGCTATTCATTTCAGCATTATCTGTAAACATTGATTTAAAAACAAGAATGAAAAAAAGACACTCAAAGGTAGTTCCTAATGTCAACTATGGAACATTCACACTATAGAGTATATTAAGCTATAAACAGAATGAAGAAAGTCTCTATATACTGCCATTCAGTGATCTCCAGAATATATTAAGTGAAAACAGCAAAGTAGAAAGAAGTCTGTATACTTTTCTACTGCTTATCAAGAAAAGGGGGGAGGATTGATTTTGTCGACGAAAATAATCCATAACCAATCTATAAATGAAAATTTGGGTGAGTTTATTCTGAGCCGAAATCTGAGGACCATGGCCTGGGGCCTTTCTTCCCAAAGGACGAAAGGGCACCAAAGAAGTGAGGTATACAGAGTGGTTATATACCCCCATACAGGACGTTTCACATGTGATTGAAATGTCCCTCCCACAATAGTCACAAGATGGCCCTGTCAGCACAGCACTTGATGGACACAGCAGGTAGTGGGTCTGCTTTCTCAGAGGGCGTAGCAGGAGGCAAGTCTATTGTCTTGAGCTGGGTGGTCACAGGTGAGCCTAAGGAAAGATGCTTAATCCTTAAAGAAATGCCAACATTGGGAGGTGGAGGGAAGTTGCACCTTTATCTCAAGGGTCTTTGCTCTTGCCATAGGGAATATCTAAAGCAGATATACAATGCATCCTCAACTGCCTCAGTCAGGCCCTTTTGGAAAGACAAGATCAGGTCGAATTAGGTTTACACCAAATGGCTTCCTCATATACTCCAATATATCCTATTACTTGCCATTTTTATTGTCAATTTACATATGCACATGCACACACATACACATATATGCACATATACACACAGATACACTATGAATATGTTTATGAACATATTTGCTTATATTTAAGAGTGAAAGAAAAAATATACATTTAAAAATGTTTACCTGTTGGGAGAGAGAGAGGAAACCAGGTGTAGCATATTGGGACTACACTTAGATTTCCTTGAATATATCTTGTTTTGTAACTGACTTCAGAACCGTGTAAATATTTAGCACAATTATAAAATAAAATTCAATTTAGAAAAATCAATTCTAAAGAACTTGGAAGGTAAGGCACAATGTAAAATTTTATCTTCCTCTCCTGACTATGCACCACAGATCAAGATTTGAGAGAGAGGACTTTGCTGGCTTCTGACAGTTTTCCCAGGATCCAGTCTGAAGGCTCTGGAGAAGTAGTATGTCCCCACAGGTCTCATCCTGGTCACCAGAAACTGTAGAAAAGAAAAATAATTTTCCCTCTACCCCTTATAGTGAGTGCGTGGCTGAGACCCACCCCTTTTCTCTACGGCATCTACTAAATGGATAAGCTTATCTAGGTTAAAAGTTCTCATCTGTACCTACTGTAACTCAAGATTATTTTTTGAAAGATTAGCCTACTTGCTCAGCCTTAAAGCAAAATTTTGTTCACTTGAGGCCTCACACCCAAGCCAGTTCAAGTCGGTCCCAGTTCGACCCCCTGACCCAGTCCGTCCCCAGACCCAGTCTGGTTTCAAGTCCAGACTGGTCCATCCCTAGACCCGATCCAATTTCTAAGTCAAGATCCAGTCCAACTCCAGCCGATTTCCAGATCGAGAAAAAAAAATGCTCAAATCAAGTCTGAAAGATCTTAACACGAAACCTGTGGAGCAAGGATCCCAGAGGGAGACACTCACCATCTCCAAAGGCAAGAAAGCAGCCAACTCAAGGAGCTCAACAGGTAAATAACCCTGGTATCTCTTGCTCCTGGAGGCTGGCGGGAGTTTCCTTCAGTTCCCTCTTCTGACACCAGGACTGTTAAAAGATAAACTGAGGCATATTAAAAATTTTAAGAGTTTATTTGTGCAAAAATTGATTTGAATCAGGCAGCATCCAATCTAGCGGATAGAAAACAGCTCCAAGGAGCTATACAAAATAAAGACTTTTATAGGTAGAAGGGAGCAGGAACAAGGAAGTTATGCTAAGCAAAAAAGCTAGTTGGTTATTGTAAGGTTACTTTCCTTTAGGGGAAGATGGAGTCTATCAGACAGATTGCCTAATTCATGCTGATCAGGCAAGTCCTGATTGTTTGGTTGAAGATTCGATTTCTGGGAGAGCTGAAACTGTAATTACGTTAAGTCTCGGTTTGCTGACATGAGATTTAGCATAAGTGACTCCCTTTTGGGCCTGTTGTCTTGTTTTTAATAGAAAACGTTAATTGTATTCTGATTCATACAAGCTATAAAAAATAATGAGACATTCAGGAAAACAATGGATATTTGGTGATATTTAAGGAATATTGATATTATTATTTTGGGTATGATAACACGTGATTTTATTTTGAAAAAATAAGAGCATCTTTTTCAGATACTTATTGAAATTCAGATAAAATGACATAATGTCTGAAATTTGTGTCAATATAATGAACAGGGAGGAGTAGGTAGGGATATATTTGAAATGACATTGGCCATGAGTTGATATTTGTGCTATAAGACATGTGATGGGTAAATGAATGTCCATTATACTGTCTTCTCTAGTTTAACCTGCTTTTGAAATTTCCCATAATAAAAGGTTTACAATTTTTAAATCATTGAATGGAATTTCAACATTGAATGAAATTTAATTGAATAGAACTTACCCAAATTAGAATCAACTGGTATACAAGTAAACACTATAGAAATGAGTTGGAAGAAGCATTCAACTCTGATAGCAATTAAGAGAAAATATAAGGATATTTTACTCCTTTATAGTTAGCCTGAACTAATTTATCTCTAACTCAAATTCATTTACTCCTAAATAAATTTAAGTGATTTATTTCAAAAGATGAGTTATTGACTGCATTTTTCTAAACATTCCTTCAGTTTAGCAAAATCAAGTCCTATTTAGATATAATTTAAATAATGAATCTTAATTATCAACAGAGTAGAATGTGTTTTCTTCTTTTAATTAATAAAGAAGTATTATAATCCTCATTGTAATTAGTTTCAGAGTTAGCTTAACATTTTTTTAAATATATATTAAATTGGAAAATTTTACATATTAGGAAAAAGAGTACATCTTTTCTGTTCCAAAATTTATATGTATATGTATGTGTGTTACTTTGAAGATTATAACTTAATTACAAGTAATATATATATTATTTGGAGGTTTTATATCTCAATATCCAAAATGGTAAAAACATTAATCTTTGCCAAATATAACATATATAATTAAAAAATTATTTAGGTATGTTATCAAGTAAGTTTTCAACATAGTTATAGAAGATAGATGTTGCTTCAGGCTCACTGAACATATAATACTGTCATGATTACAAATAATATTATGTATGAGTCTCTACCCATAGCTAAACATAAAAATTTTGGGGGGGCTGGCCCCATGACTGAGTGATTAAGTTCATGCGCTCCACTCTGGCAACCCAGGTTTCACTGGCTCAGACAGATCCTGGGCGCGGACCTACACGTTGCTCATTAAGCCATGTTGTGGCAGCATCCCACATAGAAGAGCTAGAATTACCCATGACTAGGATATACAACTATGTATTGGGGCTTTGGGGAGGGGAAAAAAAAAAAGAGGAAGATTGACAACAGATGTTAGCTCAGGGCCAATCTTTCTCACCAAAAAACCCCCAGTTTTTTGGCTTTAATTATTATTTTAAAAGTTAAGATGTTCTTTCCTTGATAAAAGTGAACTAGTTAACGCTTTCAATTGATAGGTAAAGAGCTTGTGAAAAATATGACTGATATTTGCCTTTCTGCAAAATGACCTTATACTGCAGTTGAAGGATTGAAAGTAAACCAGACAGTGCCCTAAGAGAATGCAGAGCTGTTGTCTTCGAAAAATGATTGCCATACTTCTAGGAACTGCATCACTCAAAATGTGATTTCCAAGTAGAGGAACCCAGTAATTTCTCTTGCATTGAGACATAGAACCCCCAAAATTAAAAAAAAAAAATGTAGAAGGCATTTAAATAAAGAAAGAAAAGTGGATACATTATTTAGCACTGCTTTGAAACAAATATGTTCCTATAGACATCAGTCTCTCTAATCATATGGCTCAGTATAAGCTTATATTTATATATACATATTCTATATCTCCCTACACCTGTTGGCAAATTTTCTAATCATTTCACATAAAGATCTTAACTTGTCCTAATAGTGTTTTAAAAATAAACAAGTATTTCATATTAAACATTGATTTTCTAAAGATTAACATTTAACTGCTTATTTTACAGATGAGTTCAATGTTATCTATGAGGTTAAAAAAAAAATCATCTTGGGAAATGTGTTTGCCCATACCAGAGAGTGAACTTTCATCGCCATACTTATTGCATTTTACTTAGATATGGGTAGTTTTCATTTGCATTCTGAAGTCTACCAAATATTTCCCTAACACAAACATCCATCACTCATTTGTATACAACCTTCTACATATAAACGATTAAAAACAAGAGCTAAGAAATCTGTTCCCTCCCATTGGGTTGCCATTTCAAAACTAAAGGCTTAGACTTCACACATAAGAAAGAAGTATTTATTGACTACTCCTTATGTTCCAGACATAGTTAAGGTCTTGTTATAAAAAGACAAGGAAGCAGAGACTTCTCCTGGAGCAGACACCATGGTTTGCAAGTATGTGATAAGTAAATATATTATTAAAATAGGCTATAATCAATGCCAAGAAAGCAGGAATCAAAGGAAGTCGGGGGAGTGCGGTTCAGGCGCGGCTTCCTGGAAGAACTAAATAACCAGCCTGAGTCTTAGATTAGCAGTAATTGGCCCCTCAAACACGTTTGTGTGATGAGCAGAGGCCTGGGGTAGTTGGAGTGACTTGCAACGTAGAGGTGGAGATGAAAGGAAAGAAAAGGCAGTGATAAGGTGATATGCAAGAGGGGTTCTGAGTTCCAGGAAACACAATTGTACCTGAGGTCTGAAACATGAAGTTCAAGAGGGAAAGCACAGCAGGCCCACACTGCATAGAAAGAGAGCTGCCATACCAAGCTCATGATTTTTGTTCTCTTAAAGACCCTGAACAATAAATGAGTGGTTTGAAGTAAGGGAATGATGTGGTTAAGACTGCAGTGTTTATTGGTTAAAACCCCATCTAACTCTGTGAAGTTTTATTTTTTAAAAGAATGTATTATGATTCTAAGAATGAAAACTGGGCTACAATCTAACAGAAAGTTCATGGATTTCAAGTCCTGATAATACACCTGCATTCGGTTGTTTAAAATCCTGTGGTGTTTTTAGCATTTCAACTCTACAAAATACATTGGAAGATGATCAACTTGGGGGCAAATAATCCTGTATGCTGGGAACGTTGTGAACATAATAACAGGGAAAAGAATAAATTACAAGAACAAGCATTCAACTCACAGCAATCAATATGGGTCTTTGAAGGGATCCTTTCTCCTTTTTATTGGAAGTCTCTGAGCTAGTTCTCTACCTCATTTTCTGGCATGAGCTTCCCACCCCTGTCCACAGTTGATTTCATCTTTGTCCCTAGTTTAACCTTTTCACAATGTAGCATTTTCATACCCTTTTTTTAATGCCATCCCATTGACAAACGTTTTCCCTTAGCTCATGAATAAAAAAATGTGTGCTTGCATGTGTGTATACACACACGCACACATATGCAAATAAATAAAATCCCCAAATACTCTCCTCTTTCTTTCCTCTTAGTGCTGAATTTTTCAGTTATGCTTTACACTTTTTAATCTCTTACAAGCTGACTTTCACCCCCATTATTCATTACAGAGGACGTAATGAAAAACAGTTTTCTAGGTGAGATCCTCCTTTACCTTTCTGTCACATATGGTGCTCATATTTGTACACTCGAAATCACCTACAACCTTTTCATTTCCCTCTCATTTATCACATATGGAATGTACCTTCGGAGCTGGTCTCTTGTGACAGAATCTCCTAGCTGTTATAAAGAACTCGCCAAGGCTACTCCTCTATTTTGCCAGGATGTCAGAGAGGAACTTTGGTGACAATAGTTGGTTCTGGAAGAAAGGAATTATCTAAGTGATAATTATCTAAGTGATAAGGAAGATATGAGTGAGGACCCCTTCTCCTGGGCATTTTGGCAAGTGAAGGGCAGTGGGAGCAAAACTTGCAGTGATAAAATTACTTGCTGGATAGATGGCCATTAAAACTGTTTTGTTTAGAAATAATTGAATATGATTCTATGGCATTTCTCCCTGGAAAATAAAAGGGTGTGTGTGTGGGTAGTCTCTGTTCACATTATGCATCTTCTTTTCTCCCTCTTCTTTCTTCTGCTCCCAGTTACTCTTATGTTATAATTTTTTAATTCTCTGGAGGATCTTTAAGTTTGAAGTCAACCAATTCCCTTATTTCATTATGTTTTCTTATTGTTTAAATAAGATTTTCTTAGAGATTAGAGGAAAGGTTTTGGAGCCATGATGATAAGATTTTGTCCAGCTCCCCAAACTTCCTGAAACTTGCCCTACAAATCATCCAAAGTCCCCAAGGGAATTAAAGAATAGGTCTGCAGAGAAAATTTGGAATCAAGGTACTTCATTAATATGAGAGCCAGCATCTAATAATCTGCAATGGACTCTTCTCGATAATGGATGAATTGCTTGTGCATTTGCTTTGTTTTAAGGTTTAAGTAGGGACTCCTACATTGTCCCCCTTCCCCCTCCAACCATCACCAGGCCAAATATCATATCCAGAGTTTAAATTTGCTTTTTCTAACCTTTCCAAAAACTCAAGATGTTCTTAACCCTGTGCTACTGCTAATGTGAACATTTCCCGAGTCCGTGTCTTCAGAAATTCAATGAGAATACATGACCTCTGCCATATCGTTTCCTTCCTAAATCTTAATTCCAACCCTTGGCTAACTTCCATATTGTGGTTGTTTTATAAGGAGTTAAACTCAAGTCTCTGGCAAAAACCAGTAACAGTAATGTGTGAAGAGAGAAGATTCTATCCTAAATTATTCTTCCCAGTAGGGGCTTAAACGAGAAGGCAAATATGACCAGAGGTCTCGTTACCAGGTCCACCTGGTGGATGCATAGCCTGCTTTGCTTGCTTACTATAGAGGGCAGTGCACAGGTGTTACCTTTGAGCCACAGTAAGATTACTCATTAGAGAAGAGTCATTGGTATAATCAACCAGTTCATCAACTCCTATTTGACCGAATGGAAGGGAAAAGTGTAGAAGCATAGAGACATGAGGAATGAAGTCCACTACCTCCGGATGTTTCACATGCTGTGTGTAATATGAGAAGGTATATAATCAAGTTGATGAAATTGACAGTTTTGTAGGTCAAATAATATTGAATATTGGCATTTTCATGTGATTCAATCTCAAGTGATCATATGTGGGTTCTGTTTGTAGGAATAATTTCATTAATTATTTACATTTCATTAATGTAAGAAGGAGTAGGAAGTCCTCCCGAGAGACAGACTCCAGCTGGTTGGGAGCTATACCCTAGTTTGTCCAGAAGCCAGGGATTAGTCCTGTATTCTTGATAGAGACCAGAAAATGACCTACTGGCTATATGTTTTATAAAATTCAAAGATTATTTTGATAGTGGGACACAACACAATGACATTTTGATAGATGAAAAGCAGAGCCCTTTGTTACTTGCAGCTCTGAGAGAGAGAAGGCTGCAGGGTACAGTCACAAGGGGATTTCCCAAAGGGACAAGCCAACAGTGCACTGGAGGTGCAGGGGCCAGTTTATGGATGGCAAGCAGGGTGGGGTTAACCAGGTTTTGTGGGTTGGCTTATTTGAATAATTTTGCGCATTCAAGTGGGACCTGAGGCAGTGTCTCTAGTTTTCTACTACCTGGCCCTGAGGCGATTAGGGCAAATGCATAGAGGCCCAAAGCGTGAAAGCTAGGTAAAGGAAGGGTTGGGTGTGACTTAATTAGCTGCTCAAGAAGGGAAGCTGGCCTCTAGTCAGGGCCTCAAAACTGGGTCAAGACAGCACTAAAACAAACAAACTATATTACACTATGGAAGTAGACAAACACATAGGAACAGATGAGTCTAATACAGAGTTCTAAATTCTGCCAAAAGATACACACAGTGATGGAAAGTAAAGGTGCAGCACCCGCCAAAACCAGTTAAGGACAGAGATAAGGGAAGCCTTGTTGGAGAAGTTAATTCCATTCTTGAGTCCTGAAACATGAGAAATTGTTTGGACAGGAAAGAAAGGAATAGGTGAGGGAACATCGCTATTGTTAAAGGGAACAGTACGAATTTAGACCAAAAGCTGAAACGAACATTTCTATACTTGGGTATTTTTGTTACAAAAAGTGAGATTCCAATGGGATTCGTTTGAAACTCAACACTTGCCTATACCTTGCTTACCCCACTCCACTCCAACCTTTAACCCCAGGGAGGCCTGACTGGCTAAATCTCTGCAACTTTAGAGGATAGGAAGTCAGAGGTCAGAGAGGGCTCTCTTTGGTTTTTTCTAATGGACTACAGGCACTTATTGAATTCACATAGCACAGTGCCTATACATAGTGCTTCAGAAAAGTCCACAAAGGTGGGAAATGTCTTCTCTGATAGTTTAAGACTTAGAAACCATGTTTGATTGTGAGTTAGCATCTGGTCAGGCATCATTTGTTCACCTAATTGAGAGTTATGATATTTTCCCACTCATCTCTATTATTCAAGTAAAACAATTAAACAATAATAATAATAATAACAAACATTTTATACCTATGGAGTGTTTACTGTGAGCCAAGACCTAGGCTGTTTTATAATCCTTATCTCTTGTCCTCAAATAGCAACCACCTCTCCCCCCACGTATAAGCTGACTTTCTCTTCAAATATGTCCCTCAGAACTGGCATAACTAAGACTAGATATGTTACATGTATGTTCCTTAAGTGAGAGGACGATGAGTCTGGACCCTATATTCGCTTGAATTTTAGTGCTAAAAGTCTATTTTTTCTTCAAAATATTTGACACAATTTTAGACTACATTGCAGTCTGAGGTCCTCAGTAAAGTTTAGTCATGTAGTCATGCCCAGACTTAAACGTAAATCGTTTTGCGAGAAGCTCAAGCGTAGATGGTCTGTCTCAGAGTCTTAACTACAATTGCCTCTGTCTGAGACCCACTGCCGCCAATTGTCCAGGAGGATAGAAGCTAACTCTTTTATTTCCTTTATGCCCTTCCTCAAATGCCAGGGCTTCCCTCACAATTTTATCTAAAATAGCACCTTCCCTCTCTCCTCAACCATGTTTCACTCTTTGCCATCTTACCCTGCTCTATTTTTCTTCAGAGAACTTATCATTACTTGACATATTTTGTAATTACTTGTTTATTACTAACTCCCCCTTCAAGTATATCCCCAGTGCTTAGAACAGTGACTGTTGTACGTAAGTACTCAATAAATGTTTGTTGAATGTATTAATCAAAATTATATGCTGACTATTTGTAAAACAGATTAAGTTTTGGGCTATACATAAAACAGTGCTAGTAAATGTACAAAACTTGAAGAAAATAAATTTAATAAACTACCAGTTTTAGAACTTTCTCCATAATTCCTCAGAAAAAATTTTTATAGGCAAATTATTTATCATGACATTGATTTCTCCTTTAACTTGCTAAATAGATTAGTAAAATTATTTCTAGTCATCTGACCTTCTTAAATGTAGAAGTTGTGGCGAGAGTTCCAAAGCTCTTTGGTAAATTGTCTGAATGGTTCTCCCCATGCGGTAGATGTCATAAATGAAAAATATCCATACGTAGAAATCTCTTTCTGAACTTAGCAACTATTGTCTATTAATTTTTTTTCTATACCAGTCGGTATAAAATCCTACAATAATAATTGTAACAAGAGTGCAAATCCCTAACTATGCTTAATTGATGTCATCTCAACTGAACTACTCTGAAGAAAGCTAACTAGTTTGGTATTTTAGTTTGTGTTTTGCTTTAACAATATCAGATTTCCCAAATCACAAAGTTAGTCACATGTCAACCAGGCATGCTTTTGTCAAAAATGTTAACCTCTCACTTCTAGGGAATGAAATACATTTTCTAACAAACTTAAAAAAAAATAAGTTCTTTTATACAATTCTATTCGTGAAACAAGGAAAACATTTTGAGAAAGAATTCATGAGCTATTTATCCTATGAACTTTAGCTTTGTTTTAAGTTACCAGGAATTCAAATGTACCTTTGTGGTAAAATAACCAGATAGTTAATTAAATACATGTAAAGCCAAATGTCTGAGAGCAGGAATATTTCTCTCTCTCTCTTTCCCTCTCATCCTCTTTCTCTCTCTCTCTGTCTCTCTCTCTCTTTCTTTCTCTTTCACACACACACAAAACACACATACACAAAAAAGTGTTTGACTAGAGAATATAAGAAAAATTGGGGGTCAAATACGCACCAAGTTAATTAATTTACAAGATAAAATATGAGCACACAGTAAATAAAGCTACATTTATAAGAAACAAAACTAAAATTCTCCCCAATGTTTCACAGCTTTAGGAATAAAAATAGCCGTTTATGAGGAAACAAAAGAAATATAACCAGGAGGCATTCTTGAGATCAGCGCATGAGAAACATATTTTAGAATGGTCTAAAGCCACTCTTGAACTTTTTAAGGGGCCAAATATTCGTAAGGTTCAGTTTTTTCAACATGCTTGCTAGTAAACACTTTCTCATTTTCTGTACTGCCACGTTGCTTTAACCAGGTCATAATATTTGTCCATACACACACACTCATCTTTAAATCTAAGAACAAGCTCTTAAATTCAAGACTTCTAATATTCCTTAAATCTTGGAATAAATCTACCTCAGCATTAATTTAAACCCGTTGAATGTCAGAAGACATAGATGGCTTTGGGTTTTAATATCTGTTTCTCTCTTTGAGTTATGAAAGTGAAGGTTAGTGACCTGTTGATGCCACAAAGCCAATATGGTAAGAACTAACTCCTTTTATCTTTAAATTCAAGTTCAATAAGTTATTTTATCAAGAATAGAAAGAAGTTAAATGTATTATTTATTTGCATTTTAACTCCTCAACAAAATTTATTTTTAATTGAATTTTGAATGGCATTTTGCTGATTTTAGGAAAATTAATTTTGCATGTTTCAATCAGAATTGGGATTACAGAAGATTGAAAACACAAATCTCATATATATATATAAAACAAAACACCCATTTAAAAGAAAGCAAGTAATGAAATGCAAGGAAAAGGGGTACACACTTAACATTTAATGTCAGCCTCATAAATAGCCTGCCAGACAGGATTTTTATTTTCAAGAGACTCTGTCTACTGTAAATACATTTCTCCAGCATTTTTATTTAGAAATACTTAGGTTGTAAAGATCAACATTGAGACGTACACCAATTACACTTTATTTTTTACCTTATCTTTGAATTCACATAAAATCTTTGATTTAAAATAATTTGTTTGATCTTGGATTAAGTGTAAAAAAGCTATTTTTAATCAACCCCTTAACCACCACACACAGTCACCTTTTAAATGTCACTAAGCACTTTGTTATATATACAGTAGTAGTTCAAATATTATGCAAGATTGAATTACTCTGAAGATTTTCCACATCGCCAAATAAATGTCATTATTTGAAACAGATACTGGGGAAATTTTTGAAATATTATCTCACTAATCATCATTGTTCCGCAAAATGATAGTAGTAAAAATACAGTTGACAATAATATAAATGTGCAAAATAATTTTAATGAGAAGGAACTATTTTGTGTGGTTTTGTAAGTCTAGTTTTATGCTTTCCTTGGCTATTTTAGTCAGTGCATGGAAGGGCAAGAAAGGTCCCACCACGTAGGAAATAAGAAACATAGGATTTCACGTGAAGAGTTAAACTCTAAATTCAACACTTGTATGGAAGGCTAGAGATATCATTATCTGAGGACAGAATCACTTGCAAGCAAGGACAAACTGACAGCAAATGGATTAAAAAATTAACTTTGCTGAAGAAAAAATTGTGCCAATTGAATTTTGTCAGAAATGTATACAGAGGTAAAAAAGAGGAGTTTTGGTAGCAGCCATCCATCATTATGCAAGGAAGAGATTGCCCTGCACCAAAAACTTAACCCCTCTTACACAGTGAGAAAGTAAATCTATTGAGAAAATGGATGCATTTTTCTATTTTAGCCAGTGGGCCTTAAATATTCAAATCATATAACTATCCTCTGCTCAATTCCTGCCTCTCATACACCAGTTCTGATCCTCTAGTCAACCAGTAGTTTTCTAATAATGGTCTCCTCAAGTATCTTGCCTAAAGGTAATGTGCTATGACAGTTATATTTCTATCATAAAAAAATTTGCATTTTAGCTATGTTCTATATGTCGCTTTTGATTTTAATCAACATGAGTCAGCCTTCTCAGGTTTGATTAACTTGATACCGTTGCCACCCAAAATTGGGCTTCTCTGGCCGATGCGCACAAACAAGCCAATTAGTTATGGCACCAGCCTTTGAGGGGAGAAGTCAGCTTTTTATTCTGCGAGACCCATCTCCAAGGAGACAGGGGGTGGGGGGGAAGGCATTTGCCCTCAGATCCGTCTCCCCGATGCATGATTTGGGATGAAATTTAAGAGGTTAGGGAGCACAGGCTGGCACGTGGAAACGCTGGTGGGACAGGTTTTGACTGGTGGGCTTCAGGTACTTATGGTGAGGCTCTAAACATTTATGACAGGGTTCTAAACATTTTGCGTGTAGTGCAGAAAGAATTTTAACACAGGATCTTCCTGAATTTGGGACCCCTCACTTATGATCAGAGTCCGCTTTCAAGTTCCTGCCATGTCCCAGGCCTTGGGTTCTGTGGGAAGGAGGATCTTTGGTTCTGAGGTCATTTCAGGTCATGATTTCTTCCTTTGGGCATGCCCTGGCTGCATGACTTTGCAGTTTTTCTGAAAGACAATCCTTAATCATTTTTGTTGATCAGAGATGGAGGTCTGTTCAAACTGGCTCTAAATGGGCCCAGGGTTACAATACTATTTAACTCTACCAGAATTTGTCCTTATAATGCAGAAGACTATGTCACCATATCCTACACCATGATTAAATAAGCATTGTAGATGTCCCCTTGCAAGCAATGTCTCTCTTCGACAAAGTAGGGATCTCTTTTTTTACAACATTTTCAGATCAAATCTACAAATCCTATTGTACCATAATAATTGTAAACTTCCAAGAAAGTGAGTTTTCTAATTTTGCAAAATCTTGATAAATTTCCTAGATCTCATTGCATTATAAACTATAGTATAGACTCAAAGTGTTCTGTAATACATCTCTTTTCCTTTATTAGAGAGGAGGCTTTCTCTTTCTCTTATTTAAACATCTAATTTTATAGATAAAGGGGAATTTTTTAAAGTCTGTATAGACGTAAAGAAATTTACACATTTTCTAATTCCTTCTTAATAGAACTCTATCTATTATGATTCTAAGGTAGCTTTTGGGAATTCTATTTCTATTATTTCTTTTAAGATTTTGCTTCAAGCACCTGCAACCCAGGAGGACACACACGTGAGAAATCTCCAAGCCTTACATAATTGTCCCTGAATAACTCTTGAATTAGTTCTTAATCAAAAGAAGGAATCTTTCCGCATAAAGGGGCAACTCTATTAAATAAAGACTGAATTTTGTAGTATCTTGACTTTAGTCCCAGTACACATAGTAATGACTAGTTCTGCTTTTCGCTAGTAATTTAAAATCGTTCGATCAGGAGATAGCAAGACAAACATTTAAATAAACCTTTGATACAGTTAGGCTTGTATCTTAGGTTTGTGGACCCTATCATATTCCACTTCCAAACAGTCCAATAATTAAATATGTAATGAGTAAAAATAATTGAATAATAAAATCAACACATTGTACATTCAGTATGATGTGAGTCATTTGTTTATTTATTCTACAAACAGTCAGACTAACTGCAGGATACTGATCAATCAGATTGCAAACTGGTAACAGAGGTTGGATATATACACATAGAACAAGGCACATAGAAACAGGTTATTTGCCTTAAGAGAATTGTTTGATTTAAATTCAACTGAAACAATATTCAATTGAATATTTATTTCATGCTAAAAAATACTAGATTAAAAACTGTACAGAGTACTAGGATAAAAAATTGATGATTGCACAATTCAATGCAGAACTGACACATGCTATTATGAAAACACAAATGTGTCCTGATCACAATTCCAATGTGTGGGGGTTGGGGATTTTTCCCACACCACTAAGCAATGCTCTGACATCAGCTGGGTGTCTGAGAATTCAACTCAATATCACATGCCACAGGTTAAGTGTTTGGTTCTACAAGAATGACCTGCCCCAAAAGCCCACCCCTCACGTCAGACACCAATCACAAGCCCAGGTTGTTACCTATGCTTCTGACCAACCAGCTGCAGATTGGAGGCTCCAAAGACCCCCACCTTGGATTTCAGACACCAGTAGCAAGTCCAGGTTTTCACCTGTATTCCTGGCTGACTGGCTATAAATCAGAGGTTCCTGTGACTCCCTCTACAGATTCCATTAATTTGCTGCAGCAGCTCACACAACTGAGAAAAATATTTTACTTACCAGATTACCAGTTTATTATGAAAGGATATAACTCAGGAACAGCCAGATGGAAGAGATGCACAGGGCAAGATATGGGGAAAGGGCATGGAACTTCCATGCCTTCTGAACAATCTACTCTCCCAGAATCTCTATGTGTTCACCAACCAAGAAGCTCTCCAAACCCTATCCTTTTGGGTTTTTATGGCGGCTGCATTAATTAGCTCATTGGTCGTCAGTGATTTATTCAACCTTTAGCCCTTCTCCTCTCCCCAGAAACCTAGAGGTGGGACTGAAATTTCCAACCCTCTATTCATGGTTAGCTCCTCTGGCAACAAACCCTCATCTTTAAGTGCTTTCCAAAAGCCCCCTCATTAACATAAACCCAGTTGTAGTGAAAGGGGCTCTTGTAAATAACAAGACACAAATTTCAACATTATAGCTCTGAAGTTATTTCAGGAACTCAGGACAAGAGACCAAATATTTTAACAAAAGATGCTTTAAATGCTATCACTCAGGAAATTCCCAAGGTTTGGGGAACTGTGGAGGAAGACTAAATTTATATGAGAAATATATTTTGGTTAGCTGAATCGCCAAATATATATTTCTTATAAATCACAATATCACAAAACATATACCAACTTTGATGATAGAACAAAGTGGAAAGAATAACTCTATCTCCCTAGCAACAGTGGAAGGAGTGGTGGTGAAAGGAAGCAGAATTTGGGGGAAGACTTCCCCAAAACGACTTGGATCTTCAAGAATAATTAGCTGGTCAACAAACAGTGGCATTTCAAGCCAAGGCAACAGCGTAACTAAAGGCATAGAAGTACACAAAGTGCAAGCTTTGTATTCTGAGACTATCAACCTGCTTAATGTCTTTGTGGTGCTATTTTAATGGAATGTTGTCTCTGAGGATGTGACTGTAAAGATGGTTTAGGACAGAATTAGGAAAACTATCATTCTATGCAATTCAGAAATTATCAATCCACCACCACATGACAGTCACTCTGACTGGCACTGGAAATACAGCATCCATTTATTAAACTCTGATATATCATTAGTGTCTATCACTAAGGCTGACATACAGAGAATGCTTAATGAATGTATGATTGAATAAGTCATGGTCTCTGCCTTCTAGAGTTTTATGATCAGGTAGGGGAAATGGACATGTAAAAGAATCACAATACTGTATCCCACACATAAAAATGAAATAAATACAAGGTACATAAGAAAGTCAGAGTTTTGTGTGTCATGCTAAGATACTTGGATTTTGTATTATAGGCACTGGAGTGCCTTGACAGGTTTTTAAAGCAGTGTATCAAGGTGATCGTATTTCTATTTTGGAAAGAAAAGTTTTGTTGGCTGTAGAGGATGGATTTATATATAGGGATGAGAAACTGGAATGGGAAAACCTATCAGGTGGCTTTGGTAATGTTACTAAGCCCTAAGGGACCAGTGATTGGCAAGTGGGTACTTTTGCCCGGAGCCACTCTCACTGATAGAATGAGAGCAGGTTGGGAACAGCAGAGAAGAAACTTTATTTATTGATCAATGAATGGAGGAGGCAGAGCTTGTCTCTAAAACACCTTCTCACGGAAGGGAAGATGAGCAGGGTTCTTATGGGATGTGAAGCGGGGAGGGGGTCTCCTCATCATCTTTACCAGTAGGGACATTTGGGGCATGTGCAGATCTTCCCCTCTTGCACACAGTACCTTTTGCACAGGTTTCTTTTTGCCCATGGCACCCCATAGCCCTCTTGGACCTTTCTGGTTTGGACTGATTCTGCCATTTGGCCATCTGGCAATGTTATGCTTGGTTCCTATAAGCAGGTACTACTTAAAAACAAAGCATTAGACATGGAAAATGTTTTAGAGACTTCTCTGGGTGACAGTAATAGTCTGGATCACCATTGCTAAGGGCTTGATCTGAGAGGGCAGCAGTCAAGACTAATATAAAGAAACTCATATGAAAACATATGGGAGAGAGAATTGGTACATTGCTAAAGGAAAATAAGGAGTTAAGGATGAGTTCTCGGTTTCGAATTTGGTAACTAGGTAAATGATAACATCATTATATAGGGAAAAGCAACAGAAAAATTATGAATGTATATTTTGGAAATCTGACCAACAGGGCAACTGAAAAAATAGCAATGTTTAAAAACAGAGATTCTGGTTCTGCTTTTTACTAGCTCTGTAACTTAGAAAAACCTTTCTGTGTTACTCAAGGTTCTCCAGAGAAACAAAACTAACAGGAGGGTTGTCTAAGTCACAGAGCTGGTAAGAAGTAGAACCAGGATTCAAACCCAGGCAGTCTAACTCCATAGGAGATTTATTATGAGGAATTGGCTCACATAATTATGGAGGCTAAGAAGCCCCATGATCTACCATCCCTACAGTGGAGACCTGAGAAAGCCACTGCTGTAATTCAGTCTGAGTCCAGAGGCCTGAGAACCAGGAGATCCAAGGGTGTAAATCCCTGTCCACGGGCAGGAAAAGACCAATGCTTCAGCTCAAACAGGCAGGAAGGGGATGAATCCTCCTTTCTTCCCCTTCTTGTTCTATTCAGGCCTCCATGAGTTGGATACTGCCCATTGACATTGAAGAGGGCAATCTGCGTGGTACCCACCCACACTGGGAAGGGCAATCCACTGAGTCCACTAATTCAAATGCTAATCTCATCTGGAAACACCCTCACAGACAAATCTAGAGACACTGTTTAATCTGGGCACCCTGTGGTTCAGTCAAGTTAACACTTAAAATTAATCTTTACACCTTCTGTGCCTCAGATTCACCATCTATAAACCAGTGATAATAATTGTACATACCCCCAAAGAATTGCTGTGGGAATTTAGTGATTTAATATTCTTAGAGCACTTAGTTCATAGTGGAAGCACTACATAACTGCTAGCTTACTGTGAAATTCAAAAGCAAAGCTGAGGCTAAAATATACAGATTTTTGAAGTCGTCTGCATATATATGGTGGTTGAAGCCATGGCAGTGTAGACGGTGTGGCTCATGATGAAAGTCTGGAGTGGGAGTACAAGCTGTCCACAGGCAACACCCTAAATGCAAAGAGAAGGCGGTAAAGAGGATTGATTTTAAGAAGTAGTTAGATGAGTCAGAGGGAAAAAGGAGGTACTAGAGTCTCATAGGCTATGGAAGAAGAAAGTTTCAAGAAAGATGATTTGACCGCCCTTATCAAATACTCAACGATGTGGCAGAGTTATTGGACTGAAAAGAGGTCAATAAGATTTTGGTTTCCAATGATGAAAACTGTTTCTAAAAATAAGTCATAGCCTTGGTTCCCCTTCTCTCTTTGTCTCATGGTCCCACCTTTCTTCTATTGGCTACGTTGTTAGGCAAGTAGAAAAGAAGCTAAGGCAGTGCTAGGAGTCCCATAAAGACACGACAACATCCAGAGTTAAAAAAAAGAGTGTTTTCTCTTTGTGAAATAAATAACACCTTGCCCAGAAGTGCTCCCTCCAGCAGATTTTTCTTCCTGACTCATTGGCCTATGGATAAACAAATCATTTGCAAAGAGAATCAGGCCGTCACTGGCTTAGATAAATGTGGCTTCTCCCCTAATGCTGAAGATGCTACCGGCTCTCGTTGAATCAAATGACTGTCAGGCAGAGGAAACTACCTGATTAAAACTGGGGTTATTTTAGGAAAGAGGATGTAGAAAGGATGAACATTAAATAGACGAGTCTTCTGGATTACTGCATCTCACACCTTACTGTGCACATGAACCACCCAGAGGTCTTGATAAAATACAGATTTGAAATCAGCAAAGTCTGTAGGAGACCTTAAATCAGCAGTTCTAACAAGCTCCCAGGTGGTGCCAATAATACCGGCCCTGGAACAACAATTTGAGTAGGAAGGCATGAGAATGGTTATCATGCACTTATCTGAATTTGCCTTTCATTGGTACTTGAAATACAAAGTAAAATAATCATGGTCTCTGTCTTCAAGGGGATCTAGACTAATGTGGGATTTATAGTCTAGTAATAGTCTAGATTTCCAGTATGAAAATAAAACCATAAAGGTACCATTACAATCCTGAAATTAGAAATATGATTACACGTAAACCCTCAATATAAAGTAAATTAACATTTAACACTTTGGGATTACATGCTAATTCCAATCACTCTGCAAAAACTTTTAAAGCATTAACTCATTTATTCCTATTGTTAATATATGTGATATGGAGGTAATCACTATATTTTATCTCCACATCTTTAGGGATAGAGGTATAGAAAACACTTCTTTTAGTTTATAATTAATAGCCTGTCTATTCATGAATTATTTGAATTTACGTATAGAATTTTTTTCTGACATCCATGGATATTTTGTAGCAAGCATGTACTCTATTATAATAACAAAATAATAGGTCTACATATTCATGGAGGGAATTCTTTAAGATTTCACAATGTAAGAACCGGTTGTTGTGTTAGCCCAGGTCATTTGAGAAGCAGACACCAAAACAAGATTAAATGAGAAATAACTCTTATAGAGGAAAAGTCTGTGAGAGAAAATGAGGAGGAAGCTAGGGGAGATTTGCAGTCATTAGACCAAGGTGGAGTCTGGCTGCTAGAAAAGGAAAGTAGAAAAGAAGGAAGGGAGAAAAGTTATAGTCAGGTATGTTGGTAGGTAGGTAGTGTGGAGGCATCTCAGACTGCCATGCAGTTTTAAGAAAAGCGAGGCAAGGCAGTTGGTGAATTCTTAAGCCAAAATCCCTCATCAAAGGAGTCCTGCATCTCTCAGGAACGTGCCTGCCTCAGGATCCCAGTGGTACTCAGTCATTGGCAGGGAGCAGCCTAAGGGAAGCTCATTTGTGCAAGCAGCAATGGAAATTTCAGAGTGTAACTTCTAGGCCTTCAGACACACTCCCTGAAGTGTCTGAAGCAGCTGGACATCTGAGAGGCACTTTCTCATGGACAACATGATTACATCAGTGCCCTTTGCAGAACTAGTAGAGCCAAGCCAAATTCCATACATTTACATTTGTTCCATTCAACCATCAGCATAAAATGACAATTGTTACAGGTGCGTATGCTTCCTGACATCTTGAAAACAATTCCAGTTCCTCTATGTGCATAAGCAAAATTATTAGAGTTAAAATCCCAGCAGGCATGAGCCTTCTTGAGGCTTTGCAGAATTCTCACAGTGCTTTGGATAGTAAGACTGGACATGCTAGAGAACAAATTTCAGTGCATCCCAGGAAAGCCCTGACACGCAAACTTATCACTCCAGCTGCTTGCTACTGAATTTTGTTCTTATGCAGCACATTAAGAAAGAGGGGGGGAAAGCTAAAGTGATGAAAAGAGCATCTAGAAGACTCTCAAAGGGTTGCATGACACACAAGCACAGACCAAGTACTGGGGACAATATAAAAATTATAATGTTCAATTTTCTTTATAAATGAAATTCTTGAAATAAACGTAGCAGATATATTTTATAGTTTCAATGTCAAGTTTCTTTAACAATACTTACTACATTCCTTTTATAGGAAGTTTTATATTAAAAACTCAATTCAGTATCACCAAAAATTTTGCAATCTCTTAAACTTTCAGTAACTATTTTGATTTCAGTGATGTGATCAGCCAATGAAAGAGAAAGCAAGATGCTCAAATGTTACGGAGCATCAACGGCTATACATGGGAGCAGAGGATAATTCAGCAAAGCATCCAGACTTGGCTTTAAACTACCGCAAGTGTCAAGTTCTAAAGACAACAGCTGCCTAGGGCACTACATTCAGGAGTGGGGTTGTTCTGCTGCAGTCAGGACTTCTGGCCAAACACAAATCAGAAACAGTTTTTCAAATACTGACTAGTTTTGAAAATGTATTCTGCAGTAGCAAATTAAAGAATAAATTTTATTTGTGCATTAATGGATAACAAATTTTTGGTTTCTCACCATGGAAGTTGTGTTACAAAACTAATCAGTTCCACAAAAAATGGGGTATACACTGATACGGTCAATTTCTTTCACAGCTGCATGTATAATATAATATACCAGAACACTGGAGTAAATTCAAAGAAATGTATAGTATAAATCAGGATAAATAAATAAAATTCCATTATTTTTACTTGAAATAAAGTCCTGTAATTCTGTAAGAAACAATGTTATTTTTATCTGCTTGTAAAATATATACATACTGCTTTCTGATAATTAATAGATATAATAGAGAGCTTATTATTTCATATCATAGTTAAACGAAGCCAACTGAAAAAGCAGAAAAGATCCTAAATCTTGGAGAGATTAAAATTTTAAAAACCTAGTTTAAAAATGGGATTTAGGGGTCGGCCCAGTGGCATAGTGGTTAAGTTCATGTGCTCTGCTTCAGCGGCCCGGGGTTCGTAGGTTTGGATCCCAGGCACAGACCTACACACCGCTCATCAAGCCATGGTATGGTGGCATGCCATACACAAAATAGAGGAAGACAGGCACAGACATTAGCTCAGGGCTAATCTTCCTCAGCAAAAAGAGGAAGATTGGCAACTTGGCAAAGGATGTTAGTTCAGGGCCAATCGTCCTCACCAAAAAAAAAAAAAATGAATTTAATTTGTTCAATTTTCACAAGCAAAACATTTTGTAAAATTTTGAGAAAAAAATTATAGTTTATAATTTAAAAGAATAAATTTATGCTTCAGAAATTTCAAAGTGTTATACAAATGTAAGCTTCTATTAATAACCACTGTATTCCCAAAATTATTTACACAAATATAATATACCAGAACATCGGAGTAAATTCAAAGATTACTCTTAAGAACTTGAAAACCCCTCACAATTGCTATTAAAAAGAAAATCATTGTGCTATAGAACATAATATTTTAGAAAAGTGCTTATAAATATTAAAAGGAGTATGTGCAGTGGCTTCCTTTGTTACAATTAGAAGAGGCAATTTCATATACTTTTCAGTTTACCTTGTTCTTCCTACTTAAATTTGGAGCAATTTTTAGAAAAAAAATCAAAAGGAATGTGTAATAGTTGAAAACTCTCTATGAAAAAGACAACTGAATTTTGAAACTGTCTTCTTCAGATCCAAGTGGTATAAGAGATTATCTCTATTCTTTTGAATTACAAACCCTTTTTGAAGGTCTCTAAGACAAAGATCACTTTGAACTTTTTTTTTTAAGTTTTTTTAAAGTTGATAAGCAGAGGCAGTGCTGGTACAGAAGCAAGACTGAGAACTCATCCTTTTCCCTTCACTTCTAAGGAAAATATGAAACAGGTTTGCAGAAGAAAATAGCAGATGGCTCCCTTGAGGGCAAATTTTCATTCCAATTTTTACTAGATCTTAGTTACAGCAAAATCTACTTCTGATGTTTTCTGCTAAGCACATCTGTTGTTAGGAGCTGGAAGACAAGCATGCTCATTTTTCAGAAGTCTGTATAAATGGAAAGGAGCGACATCATGCAAAGGCTTTTATAAGTAATCACTTAAAGTAAAATCAGTGCTATTCAGTCCCCGTAAGCATATTCAAGAAGAGTTTTTCTCTGATCCTCAAAACAGATTTCTACAAATTATTTCACCCTAAGAGAGGTGAATCCCTCTTGTGGATTAAAAACAGAACACTTCACAGAAGTTCAGTTTCCAATAATCAGGTTCTTACACATTATAACAAATATGTAAATAATCAGATCAACCAAAATAATTAAGGAAGTGAATTCCTAGATTTCATTATTTGTGACGTGTTAACAAAGAGAGGTAATGAAATATACCTCCAAAAAAAGGTGACATTACTTGCTCTAAATATTATATAGAACCAACTCAGAAAAGTATCAACTTTTCTTTGATAGTAAATTCAAGTAAAATTAAAAGGGGTGTGGTGTGTGTGTGTGACTGTGTTACCATTCAGTATGTTTGTCTGCCCCAGATCATTAGAGGAGGGCCGAGCAGGGTCTCCACATCCCACAGATGCCACTGTTCTAAGCCTCTGCAGAAAGTGCATTTACGTTTAGAACCACAGAATGACAAGGAGCTCGATACATGAAATGAGTAAGAGGAGAGAATTATGGAGAGAATTACTCCAGGTAGAGGAAACAGAACTTGCAAAGGCCCAGAAACAGGAAAGTGGTTTGCACTTGCAGGTTTGAGGAAATGAGTGAATGGCAATGCGGCTAGGCAGTGGCTTTCGAAATACTTAACTCTGACCCACAGTAAGCGATTAGTTTTATATTGCCACCTAATGCACACCCAGACACCAGACACAGGCATACAACATATACATATATACCTTAAAAAAGAGTTTTATGAAACATTTTTCCTTACTACATGTAATACGCTTCGATCTTTGTTTCAATTATTTTCTTTTCACTCTCTTTCTCTTTTTGATGCAGATAGAGACCACTAAGTTGATTTCACAATCTACTAATAGGTCACCCTGCAGTTTGTAAAACAATGGAGTAGAGAAAAATGTGGTAGAGACTTTTTATAAGATGACGATGTCAGCCAAGATATGCAGGTCCCGGAGTGGGGAAGGTTTGTAGGCCACTAAGAGGGATTTGCTTTATGAGCAACTAGGGTGACAGATTTAACAAATAAATATGCAGATATATTACAAATAAATATATAAGTTGGAATTTCAGATAAACAATGGATACCTGTCATTATAAAATGTCTCATTCAGTACTTGTACTACACTAATATGATAATTATACTTAACATATAACACTTATCCTGTATTTTATCTGGCAAACCTAATCTAAGGGTGCTGGGAAACCATTAAAAGATTTTAATCCAGAGTGGTAAATAATCTGATTTTCTTTAAAGTCCCTCCAGATGCTGTGGGAAGAGTCGGTTGGAGGAGCAAGAAAAGCGGCTCAGACAGCAGACTGCTACAGGAGAGGCCATCGTGACCCGTAGGCGAGAAGAGAGGGGAGAGAATAGTGAGATAATCTCATGGACTCTAGAATATTGCTTAATGTAATTTAGGACAGTGAATTTCAGCAAAATGCCAGGTCTCAGAGCTAAAGACGATTAATAGAACTAAGTCAGCCTATCATATATTAATATCGTTATTATTCATTTACATCATATTACTAATATATATATTTATATCTCAACATAATATCAGTTAAAATGTTATCCAGATAATAAACACAAACTTTTACAACTCTTCTATTTAAAGAACTTCCTTTTTTTTTTTAATTTCACCTGACCCCCAATGAGCGGAGCCGCAGCATGCTTCCAGACCCCTGGGACTGAGAGTTTGGAAGTTTGCATATGGTTTCAGTTCCAAAGGGAGGAAAATGGACCCAGCTACTCATCATCACTGACTTCCACAGCACAGGCTGTGCTATTGCCTTGGTGAATAGCCTTAAAGTTTTGGGGAATATTTTAGAATGGAAGTTTTCATGTGGTAACGTTTTCACAGATAAATTATATAGTGGTGTCTTGATTTAAGTGTCTTTTGTTTAAAGATTTTTTATGAAATACTCACAAAAGTGTTTTTGGTGTCATGGCTTCTTAGAGAAAAGTCTAATCATAGTTCTGTCTTTACTCCAGTACGTCAAATAGTCATTTAAAAATTTATTTTACCTTTTAATTTTTTCATTATTATTTTAAAAAATAATTTCTCAGAATCATACTCCTAGAGCAGTGATGGATATCCTCATATCTTTAATGACTCAATGTTTTAGTTTAAAAGTGTAACGTTGTTTCAATACACCTCCTACTAGATTTTGGAAACCTAACTCACTCTAATTTAGAGAGACTTGGTTTCACTGCATAATTGCCCATGAAATCACTTGGATTCCTCAGCATCCCTTAAAAGGATGTGGGTAAAGCACTTTAGCCCTATAAAATAAGTTAAACACAGAAAATCTATTGTTCTTTGAAAGTTAACTAGCGTCAGCTGAAATAGCACACAACAATCATTGGGGCCAAGAAAAAAGTAGGTAAACTTATTCAAACATCAAAATTAATTCTAATATCAGCTGCTAAGCAGAAGATGGAATATATGTATAGGTGGCATTAATTTATGTTTTCCTTAGAGAGGGAAAGGAACACACATGTTCAGGTTCTAGCTTTATGAAGGCATGGTATTTAATATTCTTTGGAAAAATTTTATTGGCACAGATAGTGTTTTATGGCTACAAAATCACTTTTTGTAAAAGTCCTTTATATTGACTTTTTAAAAACTTTACTAATATATAACCATCTTCTGCTTAGAACGCTATTTTCATTAATATAAGTCGTAGCTACTCAATGTTGTCAATTTGCCTCCTTCATTCATTATAGTGTGATGAATTTTTAAGGAACCCCTTTCTCAAATTCCAATTTTAAGGAAAAAAAAATTGAAAACAACACTATAGTAACCATGGTTGGCTGAAGTAAAGAAATTAAGTTTATTTAAAAAATACTAAATATAGTTTTTCCATCAAAAAGTTATTCTATAATTAATGTGTGTGAGGAAGGTTGCCCCTGAGCTAACATCTTTGCCAATCTTCCTCTATTTTGTATGTGCCATGCTGCCACAGCATGGCTTGATGAGCGGTGTGTAGGTCCGTGCCTGGCATCCAAACCTGCGAACCCCTGGCCACAGAAGCAGAGTGCACTTAGACTAATTTTCAGAAAACATGGATTGCAATCCCTATTTTGAAATAAAGAGATGGGTTCTAAGTAAAGGACCTTCACGTATCTAAGACTTAGTTCCTTTATCTGGAACATGCAATA
Organism: Equus quagga; assembly: GCF_021613505.1. Classification (NCBI taxonomy): domain Eukaryota; kingdom Metazoa; phylum Chordata; class Mammalia; order Perissodactyla; family Equidae; genus Equus; species Equus quagga. The sequence continues at coordinate 54,277,736 of NC_060274.1, forward strand.
TACGTCTAAAACTGCTTGTTACAAGAATGTCAGCTTTTCTTTGTCACTGATTGCATTTTTCCTATTAGTTTTAACATACTTTCTGCTGTAATCTGTGACCCAGCTTTTGTTGTAGTTGTTCTCACTAAAGTTAAGCCATATATTTTTATTCTTTCTGTAGTATTTGGCAACTAGATTATTTCACTATTTTACTTATAATATTTTTAATTAAAAATAATTTACTTTATTTATTTTTGCCTAATTTCTTTCACTACACTATTTTCCATTTTCATTTAGTATTGGTTAATTTTTTTTTTTTAGGATTAGCACCTGGGCTATCAACTGTTGCCAATCTTTTCTTTTTTTTTCTGCTTTATCTCCCCAACCCCCCCTGTACACAGTTGTATATCTTAGTTGCAGGCCATTCTAGGTGTGGGATGTGGGACGCCGCCTCAATGTGGCCTGACGAGCGGTGCCATGTCCGTGCCCAGGATCGGAACCCCGGGCCGCCCGAGCAAAGCGGGCGAACTTAACCACTCGGCCACGGAGCCGGCCCTGGTTAATTTTTTTTAACAGTCCTTTTAGAAAAGCTTAGTTTCTTCAGGACTCAGGAATCTTATATCTATTCTTAGAGAGAACTAAGAAATGTAGACAATTCATGAGTTACTTTACCTCTAAAGACATAAGCACTGCCTCTGTCTACAATTTGTCTCAAGAACAAGATTTGTTTTTTCGAATTAAAAGGGGTCAACATTGAAAATATAAAGGTTAATTTCAATATTTGTACAATTTGTTTTCCAAAAAGCCACATGAAAGAATTTAATTTTTACTAACATGCCCACAATTTTATTTATATGTTGCTAATTTTTAGCAATAGTACCAGATTCTTCAATAATAAGAGACAAAATAGATGAGGGTAGTTTATTTTCCACTGCATACTTATTAACTTTTTAAAACTATTATACAAAACTTTAAAAATGTATGGACATTTTTGTTTCAGAACAAAATCAGTGTATTTTTTTTAAGATATTAAATTCTCAAGTTAACCTGTCAAGTCTGTGTCTTAAGAACACCAAAATGGAGTTTATATGACTTACATCATGGATCAGCCTCATTTTAAAATAAAGATATCTTTTTAAAAAGAAGAAAAAACATAGAGGAGAATTAGCATAGGTAATGAAAGAAAGTCTCCTTTCAATCATACAATAAATTTAAAGCAAATGACAGTGATATGTAAGGACAAAACATACATGAAAAAGAAGGGAGACAGTGGGAAAGAAGCAATTAAGACAGTTCATAAAACTATGCTGGCCCATCGGAAAGACGAGGAGGCATTAATGTCAGGTTCTATGCATGTGCCTACTTTCCAAATTACAGGTTTGGGAATAATAAAACATAAAACAGACATTAATCCTTTTGAAAGGAATAATTCTTATATGAAGAAAAGTTTAACACACTCCTGAAGGGCACAAAAGTAGACCTGGATATAAAGATTTGTCATCCCTTTGGATGGGAAGAACCAAAATTATAAAGATGTCCATATCTTTAATAATTTATAAATTTAAAATAGACTCCTAGAAAATACCAACAGGTATTTTTATGAAAGTTGACAAGTAGATTCCAATGTTCATATTAAAAATATATATATAAGTAAGAACAGTAGAGAGAAGTCTGAAAAAGAAATGAGATAGGACTAGCCTTACCAGATATTATACTGCATCATAAAGCCTCAAAAATTAATAGTACTGACACATGAAAAGATAGATAGGAAATGAAACATAAAAGCCAGAAATATAGCCAGGCACATTTGGAAATTTAGTATATGTTAAAGGCAGCCTTTCAAATCAGTAAGCTAAAGATGCAGTAGTAAATGATATTGGGTCAAATGGGTACAATTTATTAAAAAAATCAAATTATACTCCTGCTTCACACCATACACCATTATGAACTACAAATGGATTGAAGATCTAAATGTTTAAAAAGAAAAAGTCAAAAAACTATAAAATCATTATTAATTTTGTATTAGGGGAAGCCTCTGTAAAGAAAACTTAAAACCCAGACACCACAAGAAGAATGGATAAATTCGATTACATTAAAACCAAAAACAGGCTGGCCCGGTGGTGCAGCGGTTAAGTGCGCACATTCCACTTCGGTGGCCCGGGGTTCGCCAGTTGGAATCCCGGGGTGCGGACGTGGCACTGCTTGTCAAGCCATGCTGTGGTAGGTGTCCAACATATAAAGTAGAGAAGATGGGCATGGATGTTAGCTCAGGGCCATGTCGTCCTCAGCAAAAACCGGACGACTGGCAGTAGTTAGCTCAGGGCTAATCTTCCTGAAAAAAAACTAAATAAATAAATCTAGAATGGAAAACAGTATCAGCAAGGTCAAAAGACAAATGACAATGTTAAAACCAATAGGTAGATGGTAGATGAGATACTGGACATTTATGTAGTACCAAATATCATTGCATGTGTAACCTTCAAGTTATGGAGGGAAGCACCAAACAGAGCAATGGAGCATTAGATAGTCATCACTATAATTTAGTGGTCAAGCTCAGCATCCATAATGATGGTTAAAGCATATATATGAACCTGCTGGGCTGATAAAATATGAAGTCCACAACATCAAGAATGCATTCCGGAGAGAAAAAATTATAACTTGAATCCGTTAAGCTTTCAGTTCTGCAATCACATTTGCAGAAAATATAGGGGATGGAGAAACAGGTTTTAGGATGTCTCAAGGAAATAATCAGACAAATGAAGAACACAGATCATTCTGCAGGAAACCAGCCTAGTCTCTTTAACAAGTCTTTGAAATGAAAATTAAACCAAACAAACAACACCACCAAAAAACTGTTTTAGGTTAAAAGAGATGTAAAGCACATGAGTAAATGCAACAAATGAGCCTGGATTGAATCCTGGCTTAGCCAAACCAGCTATTAAGGATAATTTGGGTAAAATTAGAGAAATCTGAATCTATCGATAAGATGAATATATAATAACAAGCAAAAATAGCAGTTAATGAAAATTAACAGATTGCAAAACAACATGACGGTCTGATCTCATTTTATGCGTATATAGTATGCATATACAGGTAGAAGCTCTAAATATAGATTAAATTCTTTAAGGACATCAATAAGATTTTAAGAGTGAAAATATCTGTGTGGTCATAATACAGAGTTTGCTTTTTCACTTTTGCTTATTTTTTCTATCTTTCTAGAATAAATATACACTACATTTATTATAATGAGACTGTTTTTATTCTTCAAAAAATGATCAATTCTGAAACATTAAAAACACTTGTTTTGGGTTTTTTTGGTTTTATTTTATTTTCTATTTTACTTTTTATTGAGGTTATGCTATTTACAACCTTGTGAAATTTCAGTTGTACATTATTATTTGTCAGTCATATTGTAGGTGCAGCACTTTACCCTTTGTGCCCACCCCCCACCCTTCCTTTCCCCTGGTAACCACTAATCTGTTCTCTTTGTCCATGTGTTTAACTTCCACATATGACTGGAGTCATACTGAGATTGTCTTTCTCTATCTGGCTTATTTCATTTAATATATTACCCTCAAGGTCTATCCATGTTGTTGTGAATGGGACGATTTTAGACTTTTCCATCGTATATATATACCGTATCTTCTTTATCCAATCATCAGTTGATGGGCACTTAGTTTGCTTCCACGTCTTGGCTATTGCAAATAATGCTGCATTGAACATAGGGATGCATGGGTGTCTTTGAATTGCTGATTTCAAGCTCTTTTTATAGATACCCAGTAGTGGGATGGCTGGGTCATTTGGTATTTCTATTTTTCACTTTTTGAGAAATCTCCATACTGTTTTCCATAGTGGCTGCACCAGTTGGCATTCCCACCAGCAGTGTATGAGGGTTCCTTTTTCTCCACAAGCCCTCCAACATTTGTTACTTTTTGTTTTGGTTATTTTTGCCATTCTAACGGGTGTAAGGTGATATCTTAGTGTAGTTTTGATTTGCATTTCCCTGACGATCAGTGATGATGAGCCTCTTTTCGTGTGCCTATTGGCCATCATGTATATCTTCTTTAGAGAAATGTCTGTTCATATCCACTACCCATTTTTTGGTCAGGTTGTTTGATTTTTTTGTTGTTGAGTTGTGTGAGTTCTTTGCATATTATGGAGATTAACCCTTTGTCAGATATACGATTTGCAAATATTTTTTCCCAATTGGTGGGTTGTGTTTTGTTTCAACACTGCTTCCCCTTGACTTGTAGAAGCTCTTTAGTCTGGTGAAGTCCCATTTGTTTATTCTTTCTATTGTTTCCCTTGTCTGAGAAGACATGCTGTCCGAAAATATCCTCTTGAGACTCTTGTCAAAGAGTGTACTGCCTATATTTTCTTCGAGAAGTCTTACGGTTTCAGGTCTTACCTTTAAGTCTTTGATCCACTTTGAGTTTATTTTTGTGAAGGGTGTAAAAGAATGGTCGATTTTCATTCTTTTACTTGTGGCTGTCTAGTTTTCCCAGCACCATTTGTTGAAGAGACTTTCTTTTCTCCATTGTATGTTCTCAGCTCCTTTGTCAAAAATTAGCTGTCCATAGATGTGTGGTTTTCTTTCTGGGCTTTCAATTCTGTCCATTGATCTGTGTGCCTGTTCTTGTACCAGTAGCACGCTGTTTTGATTACTATAGCTTTGTAGTATATTTTGAAGTCAGGGATTGTGATGCGCCAGCTTTGTTCTTTTTTCTCAGCATTGCTTTAGCAATTTGGGGTCTTTTGTTGCCCCATATGAATTTTAGGATTCTTTGTTCTATTTCTGTGAAGAATGTCATTGGGATTCTGATTGAGATTGTGTTGAATCTGTAGATCGCTTTAGGTAGTATGAGCATTTTAACTATGTTTATTCTTCCAATCCATGTGCATGGAATGTCTTTCCATCTCCTTATGTCATCATCAATTTCTTTCCGGAAAGTCTTGTAGTTTTCATTGTCTAGGTCTTTCACTTCCGTGGTTAAATTTATCCCAAAATATTTTATTCTTTTTGTTGTGATTGTGAATGGGATTGTGTTCTTCAATTCTAATTCTACTAGTTTGTTATTAGAACATAGAAACGCTACTGATTTATGTAAGTTGATTTTGTACCCTCCAACTTTGTTGTAGTTGTTGATTACTAGTTGTAGGTTTCTGATGGATTTCTTAAGGTTTTCTGTATATAAGATCATGTCATCTGCAAACAGCAAGAGTTTCACTTCTTCATTGCCTATTTGGATTCCTCTTATTTCTTTTTCCTGCCTAATTGCTCTGGCCAAAACCTCCAGTACTACATTGAAGAAGAGTGGTGAGAGTGGGCACCCTTGTCTTGTTCCTGTTCTCAGAGGGATGGCTTTCAGTTTTTACCCATTGAATATGATGTTGGCTATGGGTTTGTCATATATGGCCTTTATTATGTTGAGGTACTTTCCTTCTATACCCATTTTATTGAAGGTTTTTATCATAAATGGATGTTGGATCTTGTCAAATGCTTCCTCTGCATCTATTGAGATGATCATGTGGTTTTTGTTTCTCATTTTGTTAATGTGGTGTATCATGTTGATTGACTTTCAGATGTTGAACCATCTCTGTGTCCCTAGTATAAATCCCACTTGATCATGGTGTATGGTCTTTTTAACGCATTGCTCTATTTCATTTGCCAATATTTTGTTGAGGATTTTTGCATCTATGTTCATCAGTGATATTGGCCTGTAGTTTTCCTTCTTTTAGTTGTCCTTGTCTGATTTTGGGATCAGGGTGATGTTGTTGGCTTTAGAGAATGTGTTAGGAAGTGCTCCATCTTCCTCAATTTTCTGGAATAGTTTGAGAAGGATAGGTATTAAATTTTTTTTGAATGTTTGGTAGAATTCTCCAGAGAAGCCATCTGGTCCTGGACTTTTATTTTGGGGGAGATTTTTGATTACTGTTTCAGTCTCTTTGCTTGTTATTGGTCTATTCAGATTCTTTGTTTCTTCCTGATCCAGTTTTTGGAGGTTGTAATAGTCTAAGAATTTATCCATTTCTTCTAATCCAATTTCTTGGCATATAGTTTTCCATTGTATTCTCTTATAATCTTTTATATTTCTGTGGTATCCATTGTGATTTCTCCTGTTCATTTCTAATTTTATTTATTTGAGTCTTCTTTCTTTTTTCTTAGTGAGCCTGGCTAAGGGTTTGTCAATTTTTTTTATTTTCTCAAAGAACCAGCTCTTTGTTTCGTTGATCCTTTCTACTGTCTTTTTTGTTTCAATTTCATTTATTTCTGCTCTAATTTTTATTATTTCCCTCCTTCTACTGACTTTAGGCTTTTTTTGTTCTTCTGTTTCTAATTCTCTTAGGTGTAGTTTGAGATTGCTTATGTGAGATTTTTCTTGTTTGTTGAGGTGAGCCTGTATTGTGATGAATTTCCCTGTTAGGACCACTTTTGCTGCATCCCAAATGGGAGGTGGTATGGCATGTTTTCATTTTCATCTGTCTTAATATTTGATTTCTCCTTTAATTTCTTCAATGATCCACTGGTTGTTCAGTAGCATGTTATTTAATCTCCACATCTTTGTTCCTTCCCCAGTTTTATTCTTGTAATTGATTTCTAGTTTCATAGCATTATGGTTGGAAAAGATGCTTGATATTATTTCAATCCTCTTGAATTTGTTTAGGCTTACTTTGTTTCCCAACATATCATCTATCCTTGAGAATGTTCCCAGTGCACTTGAGAAGAATGTGTAACCTGCTGTTTTTGGATGGAGTGTTCTATATATATATCTATTAGATAAGTCCATTGGTCTAGTTTTTCATTTAATTCTACAATTTCCTTGTTGACTTTCTGTCTGGATGATCTATCCATTGGTGTTTGTATGGTGTTGAGGTCCCCTACTATTATTATATTGTTGTTGATATCTCCTTTTAGTTTTGTTAGTAGTTGCTTTACGTACTTTGGTGCTCCTGTGTTGGGTGCATATATATATTTATAAGTGTTATGTCTTCTTGGTGGAGTGCCCTTTTTATCATTATAAACTTGCCTTCTTTGTCTCTCCTTACCTGTTTTGCCTTGAAGTCAACTTTGTCTGATATAAGTATGGCGACACCTGCTTCCTTGTGTTCACTATTAGCTTGGAGTATTGTCTTCCATCCCTTCACTCTGAGTCTGTGTTTGTCTTTGGGGCTGAGGTGTGTTTCCTAGAGGCAGCATATTGTTGGGTCTTGTTCTTTGATCCATCCTGCCACTCTGTGTCTTTTGATTGGAGAGTTCAAGCCATTTACATTTAGAGTAATTATTGAAAAGTAGGGGCCTAATGCTGCCATTTTATCACGCATTTTCTCATTCTCCTGCATTTCCTTTGTTTCCCGTCCCATGAATTTCAGACTACCAATTCAGGTAGATAGTTTTCTAGGTTGGTTTTCTTCTTATTTGTAATTTGTGTCTCTGTTCTAGTTATTTGTTTAGTGGTTACCATGTGGTTTGTATAAAACATCTCATAGATGAGATAGTTCATTTTCTGATAGCTTCTTATTTCCTTAGACTAAGCTGGTTCCATTCCTTTCCCCTTTTCCTTCCAGGTTGTTATTGTCAGATCTTTTTTTTTCTTCTCGTGTTGTGAGTTTGTGGTTAAAATTACAAGATTATATTAATTCTTGGTGTTTCCCTTCCTTTTATCTTTAATGTTATGCTTAGCCTTTGCTAACTTGTTCTGATGGAGAGCTGCAATTTTCTGATTTTGTCTTTCTCCTTATCTCCTTTGCTCAGGGTTTTGTAACCCCTTTCCTTTTTTTTTTTTTTCAGGTTTGCGGGTCTCCTTGAGCATTTCTTGGGGAGGGGGAGGTCTTGTGGTGATGAACTCTCTTAACTTTTGTTTATCTGGGAAAATTTTTATTTCTCCATCATATTTGAAGGATATTTTCACTGGATAGAGTATTCTTGGCTGAAAGCTTTTGTCTTTCAGAGTTTTGAATATATCATTCCACTCTCTCCTAGCCTGTAAGGTATCTGCTGAGAAATCTGCTGACAGCCTGATGGGGGTTCCTTTGTAAGTTATTTTCTTCTGCCTTGCTGCCTTAATATTTTCTGTTTGTCGTTAACTTTTGAAAGCTTCACTACTATATGCCTTGGGGTTGGTCTTTTTACATTGATAAAGTTTGGAGATCTATTAGCTTCTGTAACATGGATTTCCAGTTCTCTCCCCAGGTTTTGGAAGTTCTCAGCTATTATTTCTTTGAACAGGCTTTCTGCCCCCTTCTCCTTCTCTTCACCCTCTGGGATACCTATAATCATTATGTTACATTTCCTAATTGAGTCAGATATTTCTCAGAGTTTCTTCATTTCTTTTTAACCTTAGTTCTCTCTCCTCCTCTATCTGAAGCATTTCTATATTCCTATCCTCCAAATTGCTAATTCTGTCCTCCATATCATCAGCCCTACTTTCAGGGAGTCTAGATTTTTCTTAATATTTTCCAGTGTGTTTTTCATCTCCAACATTTCTGATTGATTCTTCTTTATGGTATCAAGCTCTTTCATGACGTAGATCATGAACTGATTGAGTTGTCTATCTGTATTTTCTTTTAACTCATTGAATTTTTTAATGATAGCTATTTTGAATTCTTTGTCATTTAGGTCATAAATTTCTGTGTCTTCAGGATTGTTTTCTGGGTACTTGTCATTTTCCTTCTGTTCTGAAAATTTACTGTACTTTTTTATACTGCCTTATGGTGTGCATTTGTGCTTCTGCATAGAGAGAAACTTTGGTTACTACTTCTGCTTGCTGCCACTGTGGGGGTGGGGCAGCACCTGTGTAATCTGAGCCAAATAGGATCCCTGTCAGCTGTTCCTGACTGAGCCTGGGGCCCTCCTCAGGATTACAGTAGCCCTGTGACGTCTCCCATCAGCTGTGGGAACAATCACAAGGGGACTTTTGGCTGCTGGTGCCTGCTCTCACAGACCCACTTAGACACACTCCCTCCTTAGGGTCTACATCAGTGTGATGGGCTTTCGCAGCAGCCGGGAGCTGACTGGCCCAAACTCACAACTTTGCCAACACCGTCTGGTCCTACAGGATCTCACTTGCCCTCTCTGGGCCACAACAGAGCTATGGGCATCTAATGCAGCCAGTGGTTAGCTCACCTGGCTGTCCCACCTCTGCTGTTAGGTCACTCAGCCTTTGTGCTTGGTGGGTGGGGTTTCTCCACTAGGGCCAACCAGAGACTTTCCCTGTGGCCACTGTGGGACCGTGGATGTTCCCCTGGACCAAGGAGCAGTCACACTGGGGCTCCAGATTGTGTCCTCCCACTTGCGCAGTCCCGCGGGATCTCACTTGCCCCCTCAGGGTCACAGCAGGGCTGTGGGTGTTTAATGAAGCAGGTGGGTAGTTCACCTGGCTGAGCCACTTCTGCCCCAAGGCTTCCCAGCCTTTGTGTTTGGTAGACGGGGCCTCTCCACTAAGGCCGTCCAGAGACTTCCCTGTGGCCACTGTGGGACCGTGAATTTTCCCATTGGACAAAGGACCAATTGCAGGTGCTTAGGGCTGTAGCCACCTGTTTCCATAGTCATGCTGCTGACACACATGCCCACCCTTGGTGCCAAGGCAGTGCTATGAGCATGTCAGCCAGGAGAGAGTTGCTCGTAAGTACTAGGCTGTCTGAGGACTGGAGAGTTTTCACCCATCTCCACTTCTTCCCCAGGGGTAGTCCATATACCTTCTGATGCATAGCAGCATGGGTCTCTCAGGCATCCTGAGGTGCTCTGTGAGTATCCTCTGTTGATCAATGAATGTCCAATTAATTGTAGTTCAAAGAGGGAGAGACAAAGAAAACTGCTCACTCTGCCACGTTGCTGACGTCAGTCATGAAAACAACCTAAAAACACTTCTTTCAAACATACTGTCCTCTCTCTTGGTCATCCACCTGAATAAATATATAGGTATCTTTAACGTGTGATTCTCCAAATTCTCCTATTCCACAAGATATACTTGTGAGGTTTTTTTTAAGTTCTCGAACCTCAAGAGGAATAGCTATAAAAGTAGATTCAAAACACAATGCACATTTTTTGGGACAATTGACTTCCTATCTGCATAATGACAGTAATTTCAACAGAGCTGCTCAAGGTTTTTTGATTCTATTCTCCTTATTGATTATCTCCACTCCTGGATTGTCTCTTAGACTTGAATATTTTGGGGTGAAGAAATGATTATTTTTCACACCTGTGAGGTACTTTGTTCTACTTTCCTGGGCTTCCTGATTTTGTGAGCAGTTTTTTCTTCTTCCAGGACTTTGGGTCGCATAGTTTTCCCTCATAAATATTAAATAGTTATTATTAATGTTATTCACATATATTTAATAAAAACCCTTCATAACAGTGGAGCTGCTGCCACCTATAAAACTTAATTGACACCTTTTGGTGGATATTGTTTTGAGAGGAGCTGTAAAGAACAAAGTAGCAGCCTGACAGCTGCAGTAAAGCGAACTCCATCCAGGGAAGGCCATTGATTCCAGTGGAGTGACAGTCTTCAGGTGGTTTCATTATCTCTCTGATACCTTTCAAATACCTCTCTGGCAAAATGCCTTGAGCAAAACACATAGATTTCCAGGTGGAGTCTTGTTAGAAGAGTGCTGTACAGGTGTGTATAACTTTTTCAGGAAATGGTTCCCAAAGATTCATATTTTTAGGAAAGCCATTTAATCATTTCCCTTCTGAAAGTTTGCTTCCTACAACTTCAGCTAATCTTGTGTGGTCTTGACCATTCACTCTCTATCAAACATTCAGGATCAAAAGGAATTTCTCTTTAATCATGTCTTCTGTTCTAACCTAAGAATAAATAGATTACAGAACTCAATTTTAAGTTTCAATCCTAATGGAAATAAAACATATAGAACAGAATTGCAAGGATTATTTTCATTTATCAAATGTAACCTCTGTTCAAAAAGAAATCTTCCTGTGAAAACATGTATGTTTCATAATGGGTTCTTCCTTATGCCCCCCAGAAACATACTCCAGTGGTAGCCAAAAATAAAAACTGACCTCACACACACACATAAAAAAATGCACTTTGTCTTCATTAAAATAAAAGGATTCACAATCAGCTTGCATTATAATTGTCCACAGATATTACAAAGAACAGACATCCAAGACCACTTGCTGGACCAAAGCCCCTCTACCATCTCTCTCCTTCTCCCTATGGATGTGCTCGATTCAGTGTGTGTTTTGCAGCTGTAAATGCAACAATCTGGGGAAAGCTGGAAGAAGATATTAAAGAACCCTAAGAAGAAATGGAGAAGGTGGATGCAGAAGGACTTTTTCTGTTTTAAATTAATAGAAAAAACTAGCAGAGGACCATTTCCCCCACATGTATCTATATCAGTGCCATTTATTCCAATATGGAAATAATTTGAAGTGATGTACACAGAGGGGAAAAAAGGAAAAGAAAATAAACTATGAGTAGGCTATTAAAATAATCTATCCTAGTTTACTCACTTAAAAATGTGGAAAAGCAAAGCCATGTAACTAGAGCATCACTTGCACACCTCTCCCCCTTATCTCATACTTCATTTGCCGTCTGCGCTGTGTGTTTTACCTCCTTTTTCCATCATAATTTGTTATCTTATCTTTTTTTCCTGATTCCCTGACCCTATGAATGTGTTGTCTGTTTCGTGTTCCTAGACACAGTATTCCTGCTCATATTTGATGGGCAACATAAGGTTTGTGTATTCAAATACCATTTTATGCATTGTTCCACACTTCTCATCTTCAGGATCATTAGTCACAGTATGTGTTCCATGCTGTGCCCAGAATGTCTCAGCTGATAATAACATACTCAAAGAGCACTTTGAGTCTCTGTTTTACTAATGAAGTACCAGTATCCCACACAATTTGTCCCTTGTGATTCTACTTTTTGCAAAGTTTAAGTCTTAATATACAGACAACATTTATCTCTTTATAATTCCCAAACGTGTTCTGGTCAACTGACAGTTTTTCAGGGTTAACAAACAGAAAAAGCAAATTTTTTAAAGCTTGAAGTTAGCAATGAAAAATTTTAAATATGTTAGAATTTTCAAATATATTATTTCTAACTGATCCAGTTTTAATCATACATGTCATCCAGGGAATATCAAAGTATAAAAATTTGAAGAAAGGAAGAAATTGTCATAATTAAGTCTTGGGCTTGAATGAAAATTCTTTTAATGGTACAAATTGTTAATTTTCGTAACAATAGTCAGAGAAGATTGTAAGACAGCCTCAGAGGAAAAGAAAACCATTATCTCAGCTTTATAGCTACAAAGTGTATATAAGATTGCCATAGATCTTTATGAAGGCTTCACAAAAATCCCCATAGAATAAATGTTGATATGTTGAAATCTGAAGGAGAGAATATGAAAATTAACAATAGTAGGAGTAAATTAAGATTCATAAATTCTACCAGAATTTTAAATTCCATCTTACCAGAAATGCTCTTATAATTTTCTGTTGTCCACCTGGCCTCTGGCCAATTCTTTTGCTTAGGCAGTAGGCATTGTGGTAATTAAATCTCCAACAGTCCCCAGTGAACCATGCCTCCAGATATTCACACCCTTGTGTAGTCCCCTCCAACTCTGAAGTTGCTCTGACACCATATAACCAAAAGATTATGGCATAAATAATGATGCATGAGTTCAAGGCTAGCTTTTAAGCCCTGAAACTCTTACAAGGAACTTTTGGAATGCTCACTTATCACAATAGCCATGTAAAAAGTCTAACAAATGAACACTACAATGCTATGAGAATACTCGGGCCGGCTAGGTAAAAGAGCCATATGGAGAAACAGCCATCACAGCCCAGCTGCCAGACATGTGAGTAAAGGAATCATCTTGGAGATTCTATCTCCAGCAGATCTCAAAGGGAAAAAAACCTAAAGCTGCAAATGTATGGCCCTACTTAAGCTGTCCCAGCCAACTCCAGCCATCTTACGGACTCTAGGTAAGGCCCCACAAATGAGCCATCCCTGCTGTGGCCTGCCTGAATTCCTTAGCCACAGAATTTTGATCAAAATGTAATGGTTGTCACTGTGTGCTGTTAAATTTTGGAGTAATTCCTTATGCAGCAACAAATAACTGAAACAGAACTTGGTTCCTAGATGTAGAGTAATTGCATGAAAAAAACTGTAAAGTAGCTTTCACATGAGGGAGTGAGCAGAAGCTGGAAGGGCATTGAGGAAACGGTTATGATAAGCACGAAGGAGACTGTTGATCAGGGCTTAAAGGACAGTGAAGAGAGGGCACCGATTACATGCTGACAGAAGAACCGCGTGAACTGTGGGGATGTGTGCAGAAAATCTGTGGCAATGTGAACAACGGAAAGGGATTATAACGATCTTGCAGGTAATTAAGGAGATTTCAACGCTGAATATTGAAAAAGTCTACCTTGCTTCTTCTAGATGTTTATCATATAATATGGAAGAGAAAGATGCCTTAAAGTAGTTCCATTTTTAAACACAATTTGTAGGATATATGTAGGAACTAGGAATTGTTGGGTTCAAACCTAATAATCTTTATCCTCAGCAAAATATTCTCAAAGTAAGAAGTGGACAAAGAGAAAATGCAAAATGAGGCAGTTAGTTCCTTTATAAAATCAAAGTCACTGCCCATAGAAAATTTCTGTCATTTGAAAGACCTCAAGGGTCCTAAGGACATACCTTATTGAATCTTTTGTTACAAAATAGGGCCCTAAGTATTTTAAGAGAATTGTTCCACAGCAGCCTGACATGACACCCTTGGGTCTTTCTGAAAGAGATCTGTGATTGTGGCTTTTGTTTTATGTAATAAACTCCAATATTATGAATAGGAAGCTCAAGGTTTTTAATAGAATGATATTGTAAGAGGCATTGGCTTTTTGACTAAAAGCCACAGAGCTACTACAAAATAAAAAGGTACTTCCTGGAGAGAGAGATGACCAACCAGATGCCAGGAATTCCAGCCGTCCCAGCCCAGGTGCCACACAGGTGAGTGGAAAAGTCTTAAGGGGTCACCAGCCTCGGTCTCCATCTAATTGTAAGCTAATTATATGAGGGATCCAACATGTGAGTACCCAGCTGAGCCTGTCATCCCCAGAAACCAAACTTCTATGCAGATTGTCTGCCTGCCTCCTATCTCTTGATGGCACTAAATACGCTTTTCCATACTGGCTGATATTGTGCAATAGCATTTAAGATTATCTTTGTTTTCCCTGTTTTTGATTCTCTGCAAAGAAAAGTTACTTTATAATTTATCATAACTATAAGTAACTTACGTCATTCCAAAAGATCATAGCTATTCATATCAAATGAGCTAATCTAAAAGAATATCAGCTACATAGTCTCTAAAGTTGGAGGGCGTCAAGATCTCTAATTTTGCCATATACGTTTCAACTCTGTTTTCTCTTCATATAATCTATTTTGATTTCATCATAAGTTGAAAAGTTTTTGGAATTTGAGTTGAGAATTTTGGCCTGTATATTTTCTTTATCTAGTTATAAAATTCACCTTAAAAACTTGAAGAAAAAATAGATAAAGGCAAAACTGCTAGTCTGTCTTTTAGGTAAACAAAAAAGAGTCTATATGGGACTTAGGTGTTAACAGAAGTGAAAGTCCTGTGTGCTGGACATCTGTGAAATTTTAGGTGCAAAATATATAGAATGTTTTGTAAATTTTCATTTCTCAAATGAAATCTGTCTTAGAGCACAATATGTTCTAACACAGATTAAAATTGCCCCTGGTATATTTTGTAAGATTCTATTTTTCTAGTCTTAAAGTCCAAGCTGTTTCACAGACGCCTCTTTCTTTTCTTCAATTCATGCTTATTTTGCACATACTTGTAAACAACTCTGAAGGTTTGCAAATAGCTAAAATATGTTTGATAGTTTAACTTGCAGGCCAAAACTGTTGGTTTTCTAACTAGTGCAACTTTATTATTTGGCATTAGCTAGCTCTAATTATTTATTGTGTAGTTGGGGTTATGAACTTCATGATGAAAACCTTTGAACTATGTCTTGAAATGGAAAAAGATAGTGCACTATATAAAATGCAAAACAAATTGTTTATCTTTAACACTTACCTAAATCAGAACTAGTCACTTCCAGTATCACTTTCCTATGATCTGAGATGAATTAGGAAGACTAACAATGTATTGATTATAGGTATATTTGTTATAAAATGCACTATTCAATTTGTATACATTTTGAGTTCAAGTAAATGTTTTCTATTCCCTTTTATTAGTTTTCTGCCCGTTCCAATACAAAGAATTCAATTGGGAATTTCTAAGTTATCACAAAATCTTAGGATTGGAGGAGGCTTTGAGGTGACTGTTATATGAACTTGCACTCAGTGCACGCTTGTCAATTGCCTTGCACCTACGTCCCGTCATCCAGCACTGAGTGAGTCCTGTAAGTCCTAGACCTGGTCTCCAGCATCAGCATCTCCTCCCTGCCCTGCTCAAAGACTTCAAGCTAGTTTCATACCTGGTGAGTGATAACTTACTTTATTCTCTCAAAAGGATCAGGTATCCCTCATTAAGATTATTTACCTCTTCCATTTTAAAACCAGGAAGTTTGGGAGATTTGATAAAATTCACATTGTATTATCATAGTGCCTAAAAGTAGGGAGGTAGGTTAGAAGTTGCTTTAAGAATATAAAAATGTTATATTACTAAAATTCTAATCTAGAAACTCAAGCTACCATATGAATAATTGATGGAGAAAAGAAGTAACTGACTTATTACACATCTTCCCTTCTCTTTTACTCACTCTGTTTTTCCTATAGCTATGTCTCCATTCATTCCTCATTTTTCAGTTCATGTCTTCCTTCTACTACACAACTCAATCTATTCTCCTTCTGTATCTCCTATGCATAACAGACACAAAACTATATCAGGCACTTGATGAAACAACTCAAGTCCAAGTTGATGAACTATCAGAGTAGATCCTTATCACTAAAGGATTGAAAAGCGGCTAGATAGTAATGCATTTTCTACACTCTCATTTGTTTCATGACATGAGTTAAAAAACAAGGGAAAGAAGAATGTTGAAATATCACTTTGTTTTCCTAAGGAGCTGTTTTTAAGGACTACAATATAATAATGCTTGTGGGACAATTATCTGTGAATATTCTATGGTAACTATATTTATTGTAATATAGAGAAAAGTAAATGTGTCCAAAATATAGATGATTTCACAAAATCAGGTTATGATCACCAAGCAACAATGATTCTATTATTGTTTGCACATTCTCTTAAGAAAATTCCCACTTGAAGATAAATTATAGGAAATTAAATTGTATTAATCAGGATTAGTATTTTAATAAGGTTATATCCACAAGAAAAGATATTATATTAAAAGATATTTGTATATTTGAGAGACTCAGAAAAATAACCAATGCACATGGGTTAAATTTTAAGCCACCTAAATTGCTTCTTTCTAATTCATTGTGGCACCTTTTTGTAGCTCCAGAAACAGCAAGTACCAAGAAATATTAGTGTGCTCATTCTCAAAATATCTTCAACAAGGAACTAAGGGTTTAGAATGATCAAATATTTGTCACTTCCAACTCTATCACATGTCAGTAGACATAGCAAATGCACAATATTCATTTCAGTCGAAGGGGTTATATAAAAATTAAGACAAAAATACTTCATCTGACCATATTTAGTTCATCATTCCTAACAATTTGCTCTCAAGCTAGCCAAATGATTTCACTTCTTTACCAATATTTTGTTCTTAATATTCATACAGTCATTTATGTTGTTTACTTGATCTCTCCATATTCCCATGTGATATTTAGCATAAATTGAATCATTAGCCTGTTAAACATTTCCATAGCTCTTGCATACATTCTTCACAATTTGGTGACACCAATAAGAATAGGCCTCAGCATTTTACACATGGCCTTACCAGGTTTCATCAGTAGAGTGTCATCCACCTCCTGTGGCCTCATAGACCGAAAGTACACATGGAATCAAATATGCTGAACTGATTTTTCTCTTCGTATATAATCTACTTGCTATCTTTGTGTTTTCCAAATCAGACTTTGATCATTACCACTTTTTTCAGCATATAGTATTCAAACTGTCAGTGTTTTAAAGCTAATTGTATTTTTTCCCTATTGCTCCAAGATTTTGTCAATTTCCCTCTCCTAATAACACAAAATTAAAAAATTGTTTGTAGAAAAGTAAAAATGTAAATATTAAATAAAATTCTGAGGGACTCATATTAAAGGTCAAATACACTAGGAAAAAAGCAAATTCTTGCCCACTAATGTGATACTAAATTTTAAACATTCAAACTTTTCCCATATTGTTTTATAAAACAAAGAATGAAACATTGCCACTCAAATAATAACAGATAATGTATGAAATTTATTTTAAACAAACACTATCTTAATTCTCACGCTAGAATATTACTTCATTGAAATGACAAACTATCAAATTTTTAAAGTTTTTATACATAAAAAGAAATTGTGACATACATCACAAGAAAAATATTACAGCAAAGCTCTGCTATAATTTCAAATTCATGCAAATGGTAAGTTTACACTGTGGCACCTCATGGATTTTTCTTGTGCTCTTTCCTTTTTGCAGAATGTTTTCCCCATTCGCCACCCACCATCATCTATCAAACTCTATTGATTCTTCTAGCTCAGCTCAAATGTTACTTTCTCTGTGAAGTTTTCCACAATTCTAATCAGAATGAGTTACTCCTATGATTTGATAGCACTTTGTTAAATTACTTTGGAACATGTTATCCTTGTATATTAGAATATAAATTCTGTCAATATAAAAATTATATCTTGGGGCCAGCCCTGTGGCCGAGTGGTTAAGTTCCCGTGCTCTGCTTTGGAGGCCCAGGATTTCGCCGGTTCGAATCCTGGTATGGACATGGCATGGCTCATCAGGCCACACTGAGGCAGCATTCCACATGCCACAACTAGAAGGACCCACAACTAAAAAAAAAATACACAACTATGTGCCGGGGGGCTTTGGGAGACAAAGGAAAAATAAAGTATTAAAAAAAAAAAGAAACTATATCTCACTTGTTTTATACTCCCATAAGAGCTAACACAAATATTTAGTCATTCAATTCTCTGTATATTGCCAGAACAACAGATTCAGGCAGAGAAGTATGGGTTTAAGTATCCAGCCTAAGATAAAAAAGGGTAAAAGTACATTCTCAGGGACAGTGGGTTTGGTGACCAAGTGCCTGCAAATCTCTTCTTTAACAATAGTTACGTTGGGATAAGATTTGAGATATTAATATGCAGTAATTCCTGAGTTTTTTATTTGTTCTCAATAATCATATCCATTTAAACAACAAGATTTGCACCACATTTTTCCCCAGAATAAGATTTGGAGCTGAATAAGTTGTTGGTGTTTGAAAAATGGCATTCTGTGGCCAAAGTGGAAAAAAGACAAATTACTGATTTCCTGCTTCAAAAGCATTGCCCACAGGTGTAGGTGCATCTTGATCTCCCAAAACATATGTGTAGTTGTCCTTTTAGGCAAAAATAATATTCTCACATCACAAAGTCTACCTTTTAAATTTGGCGTACAGTAAGTTTCAAGCAGAATTTTAAAAAAAAATAAGAATCAAAGTGATAAATTAAGTGCTTCAGATAAGTGAAGGTTTTATATTTTGCTAATTAATCTTTCAATTCATTAGACAGAATGGCCCAAATGTGTCTTTTTTGAGCTGCCATGTCTTTCACAAGGTGATTATTGAACTGAATATAATTACAGTAATTTCTAATACTTAATTTTCATACTATCCATGGAATAAGCAGGTATTGTTGGATGCAGTAAAGAGACTCACTCCAATCACAGGGCCTTGACACCGGATTTAGAGATGCTGCCGTGAAAAATCGCACATAGTCAACAGAACCAGGGTCAGGCAGAGTCATGCCATGCTTAAAGAGATGCTCCCCACTCTACCCCAGTTCTCTCTTTTCTTTCCTAGAACCTGAACCTATACGTCCTTCTTAGTTTCCATGAGAAGTGTATTTATTTAAAGTATTTATTATGAAATTTTTAGCAAATATGAACTTCAAAATATCCTATAAATTGTGTAAATCTGTAAACTATGCTTTGACTTACATTATCTTCCTAATAGATTATCACAAACCATCAGGAAGAAAGAGAGTAGCATAAGTCATTGGCTTGTTGAATTGTGGTTAGATGAAATTCTAATCTCAAAATTATTTTACAATAATTGTTTCATTTTAAAATGATCATTATTTATCATGATTATCAATACTAGTAAAGAAAATCCAAATATATATTTTCTTAACTGTAACCTCTACTCATTTGGGGATAAAACAATTGTTTGAAATGTTCGTAATATGTGTAAATATTATTTTTTCTATAATTATCCAATGGTATATATTTATAAATAAATTCAGAGGCGGTGGAACAGGACTCATACCTAAATCTTGGAGACCAGTAATATAATTACGTGTACTGCTTTGTATATAAAATGCATTTATTCCATTTTAATTGGGGAAAGAGTAGCCCAATTTTATGAGTTATTTCTGAATCAATGTGATGGTCAATCATGTTAAGATGAAGTTTTACTGTATCTTAAGTTCAAATCTACCATAAAACTGCACTTTTGTTCTTAAATGTGTGGTAGCTTGAGTGTGTGATTTTTTCATCCATGAGAAATTACCAAAATATCTGTTACAAAGATATTTTTCCTCTTACTTTCCTTTTCATCTTTTTCCCTAAATATCAACAATATGGACATATTGCTTCCAAGAAGAACTGGCATTATGTTTCTCAACACTCATGCAAATAATAGATAGGGAACAATAAGTGTGTTTAGAAGTGTTTGGTAAGCACAGACAGGGATAGACTGGAAGTTATTTAATGATTTATAAGATTAAAGTGATCTAAAGAGTTTAATAATATGAATTTAATAATATGAATTAGGAGGTGAAATTCAATAATAGCATGCCTGATCTTGCTCAGATGTTCTGTCTTGCATTTCTTAACATTAAATAATCTTTAGCTTCTCCACTGTAAAATCATAAATGTTTGGTTACGCAAATGATTTTTCCAAATTTCCCAGTTCTCCACTATCCAATTATTTTACAATATAGTGTCTTGAACTTCTTAATGGCATAACTGGCACAAAATCTTTTCTGCATTAGCACTGGATCTTCAAACACCTTCTTCACTACAACAAGCCCAGGGAGAGAATTAAAGTAAATATTTTTCAAAGATGTTTAAAGTAAAATAACTTCATGTTCTTCTTTTTATAAACTGATCTATCTATGGCTTCCTAATGAATAGAAGGTATGTCCATTGAATATAGCAAAGCAAGCTACTGTCAGGAACAAAAATGTGCTTGCCTAAGTGTTATATTTTCAGCCGAACTTTAGATTAAAATGATATATTTCTCCTTATTTAAACACATTAGCATCCCCACTCCTCTTGCACAAATGCATTTGCATGCTCTCTTTCTCACACACACACACAGGCATTCACCACACCAATCAAAAGCAAAGATTATGTGTCACTGTAGAACACTCCAATGGTGACAGTTCGTTTTGATTACCTACCCTTGGTGTCTTGGGTTGTCACTCACATAGAGAGTACTCTTATTGTCTTGGCTAGAAACCACGTTTCTGGCTTCTACAAAAGGTCTGGTTATCTTCAACTTGTCAACTGCTTTATACTGTGAGGAATGCTTAGCACCTGGACGCCTGATGAAGCTGGATGTAGTATCAGGCAAACCTGTGATTACTGTAACAGATTCAGGTTTCAAAATTGCTTTACTGTGGCACATCACATCCAAGAAATTGTTTTCTATATGTCCATGAAAGTAGGTGACTGTGCATCCCACTCTCTTTATTCACAAATACCTAGTCTTTTTTACAACTGACAGTTAAAGATTAGTCTGCTCACTTTTAAACACTGTCTATGATTAGAAATTAAATGAGAAACATATTTCTGGCCTTAACTTTCTATTGAATATTGATGCTTCGGGTATAAAAATAACTAATCATTTTAAAATTCCATGTTTCCCTTTTCTTATTTTTCTCTTCTTCACTTCTATGAGTCACAAATTCTGAAGGGTATAGTCCTTTCTGTTTTTGTTTGTTTTGTTTATTTTGCTTTTGTAATATGAATAGTCATCTTCCTTAGAGTCTCATAAAGTAATACATCCAAGATTTCACATTGCCTTTTTTAGATGTACTGTTACTCAAGTTCTCAAAGATATATCTCTCCTATGACTAAAATTCAGAATCCATAATTAATAAATTATGATTGATGAATTCAATTAAATGCAAATCACACTTGATAAATTCAACCACATGTAAATCAAAAACACATCTAAGCAAACACATATGATAAACTAAGGGAAAAATTACTTGCAACACATCTTAAGCAAAGAGGTAATTACTTCTCTATCTGCAGAATGCCTATAAATCAGTAAATAAAGACTAGAAGAAAAATAGAAGATTGTTATGAACCCTCTAGTTACTATCAGAGTGCCTAGCATATAGTAAGATCATTAAATGTTTTATGAAGAAATGGGTGAATAAACAGCTATTCAGGCTATTGTCCAAAAACTTCAATTAAAAGCTCTGCTTTTTCTGGAATTCACCAGTAAAGCAATTGCAAAAAGATTATACGTATAGGTATATATAATATGTATAATACATAAAATATATATTTTATTTATATATAAAAAGAGATCTATATTTATTATATATAAAATACATATTATATACGGTACTCCCTACTTATCCCTGGGGCATATGTTCCAAGACCCCCAGTGGACCCCTGAAACCATGGATAGTACCCAGCCCTATTTATACTACGTTTTTTTCTATATATACATTCCTACAATAAAGCTTAATTTGAAAATTAGGCACAGTAAGAGATTACCAACAATGACTAATAATAAAAATGAACAATTATAACAATATACTATAACAAAAGTTACTATAGATCCTAGCAGCCTCAGCATACAATTTTTTTTTCTTATTATGTCAAGAACTTTCACCTCTTCACTTAAAGAAACACTTTATGGTTTCTCTTTGGCATATCCGAATTGCCAGCATCACTACTCTCATGTTTTGGAGCCATTGTTAAGTAAAATACTGCATCAGTGGATCTGGTAATCTAGACAGCTACTGACTAATGGGCGGGTGGCATATACAGTGTGAATATGCTGGACAAAGGGATGATGCACATCCAAGGTGAGACAGAGTGGGGAGGCCTGAGATTTCATCACACTACTCAGAATGGTGCACAATTTAAAACTTATGAACTGTTTATTTATGGAATTTTCCATTTAATATTTTCAGACCTCTGGTTGTCCAAAGGTAATTGAAACCATAGAAAGCAAAACCGTGGATGGGGTGGGACTGCTGTATTAAAATATATATATTTTGTATTATATGTAAGATGTGTTTATTTATATATATATATCTTTTCCCTCTGTATTATCATGTAAATAGGAAGGTAGAAGTTTACTAAAAAAGACCAAGAGATGGGTATTTAATTAATAGACTTTATCAAACTTTAGATTAAGTTATAGCTCTACTTTTGCTTGTTAAGGAGGAAAGAAGATCGAGACATACTAGGTGATGATAGCTAGATAGATGTAGATTGGATTATTTTCCTTAATTCCTCACTGCCTCATTCAGCTAGAGGACTTTGCAGTGCAGTAGAGTGAGTAGAGTATGATTTTCCATTTCATTCATGTTGCGCTCTGCCCATGAGACTTACTTTGGTTAATAGGCTTTTAGGGGACATGATCTAAACAAAAGCTCTAAAGTAGCCTGAATGATTTGGCTAAGGTGGTTTGGCGTCCTGTGCTCCTGAGAAGAGTATGTCCTGAGTAGCTCCTCGTCCAAAAATATGTAGAAACACCTGAAGCATGCCTGAACCCAAGCTGTAGCCTCCAGCTGGAACTTAGCCTGTAGCTGGTCTGCAGAACCATGAGAAAAAAATAAAAACTTGTTATTATAAGCCACCGACTTTGGGGAGGCGTTGCTGTGCAACAGTGTTTCAGTGTTAGCTGACCAATAAAAAAAAATCGCTACCAAAAGTGGAATGGTGTCATAAACAAAACCCTGAAATATGTGCCAATGGCTGGTTTCACAATTGAGTAGAGAGAATTGAAGAAACTATTATAGGCAGCTAAGAAAATGGTAACCCATGTTATATAGTAGCAAAATATTTGGTAAAACTATCATGTGTGGTAACCTGGAAGTCAGAAAATGCACTTAAAGAACTTCTGGTACTGGACACGTTTTGAGGCAGAATGTTGATATTATGAGTGGGGTATTGCTAGCTGAATGTGATGTTACCTCAAGAGTATGAGCTTTTTAGAGAAAAACTGGCCGTTTTGCAAGCAGAATTTAAAGTTACCATGGAGACCCCTCTTCCCAATGAGCCTACTTTTCCAGATAGCTACAGAGTACTCAGCATCAAGTTGAGAGAGTCACAGGAGGGAAAAAGCAAAGAAATATCTTATGCTTGATAATTAGTTGCAAGGAAGAACTTCTGGCATGGTTACTCATGAGAAACAAACAGACCAGAACCCGAAAGAATTTTTGAATAAAGTATATTCCCAAAAAACCACAAGCTTGGATTTCAAAGTCATTTGATTGTTTGAAGCTTAAAACTAACATTGGGTGCCCAAATTTATAGGATCAGGATGCTCACTGTGAAATTTATACAGTAAGAAGGGATATTCTCCAAAGCCCACTTCATGTGTTTCCATGGAGTATAATTAGCAAGGAATAATATTCTAGAAAATGAACCTTCTAGAGAATGAGCCTTAGAGAAGGATGCACAATGGAATTCATCTCTGAGAGTAAAATCTGGATCTAATCCAAGCACTTTCCCCCATTCCCAACTAGGGCAGAATCCCAAAGCAACTGATGATTATTTATATTCTTCAACATTTGAGGAATAGTTACTTATATGTGTCCTATCTTCAAAACTAAATAATGCTCTAACCTGTGGGTAACATAAAGAGAGAGTGGCTTTCAACTGCTAAAAATGAAATTTTATTCCTGTCAAACTATGTTTAATTCCATCTCTCACTTAGCTATAACTTTCAGTCCAATCTAAAGTAAGCATGTAAAAGAAAAAATGTTATTTACTAAGTGGAAAGTATAAGTAAACCCTTATCCCTAAGGAAGATATAAGATTTCATTTTCTAGTAGCCTTCTAGTATCTATAGATGTTATAATGTAGAGAGATTTTGACATTGGAATAAACTCACAAGAATATTAAATGTTCTGGTATCAGAATTAACTTGGGTTTGCTAGTGAGATGGATTGACTCAAATATTCATACATGCCTTTGAATAAAAAGTTAATAGATTTCACTTATAATTCCTTTTAAAAAGCAGTTTAATTTTTTAATTATTATACGGTGACTTAAAACAACGTATTCAAGAGAATGAATTAATTGTCCTTCTTTTGACATTTTCATTCAAACTAATTTGTTTCTCAATAGCATTTTCCTTCTAGAATTTCTATAGCTTTTTTTGTTACACTAAACAGATTCAAATGATCCTGTTTTCGTATCTACTTATGTCAAAAATAGTCTCACAATAGATATAAAAGTCAAAGAATCTTGCATAATAGTCCATAAGAGAAAGGGTGTTTTCATTTTAGCCTGGGGAAAATTGATTCGAATCAAGTCCCATTTTTCTCAAACTTCATTCAACTAAATTGATTCTCTCTACCTTAAATAAAATCTTATCCTTCCTTTCTCAATGCCTAAGACATTTACATAGACTGTTTTATAATGCTGATTAATTTCAATGCTTGCTAAATACTGTGGAAATTAAAGTCCATGAAATCCTGCTTTAACTCTTATTTGATTTTTAGGTATTTTTGGTCTAAATGTGCCCACAGCATAGAACTCATATGAGTGGGTGATTGACACTAAAAAAAAAAAGAAAAGAAAAGAAAAGTCATTTCTTTGGATAAAAGATTCCTTTCTTGAATGTTTTCATATTAGGCAAGGTGGATGTGAATTTCTACATTGGTAAAGAAGTGCTAAGTGTAAGGTACTTTTTGCTCCATGGAAGGACTCTACATTTGGGTCTTATTTCACTAGGTGGAGCATATATGGATCATTAATGAACGAAATGAGAATACTTTCTATAAATATTTTTGCCATTGAGCAGCTAGTTACATATTTTATCATTTCATCATTTTATCATTCTCTCCTTAGAATATATTTAAATCTCAGGCAAGTAAGCTACAATAAAAGTTGTTGAAATTTTGTGCTAAAAAGCTAAGTTACAGTAAAAAGAAATGGAAATCTTTTAAATGAGGAAATGTATCAACAATGGAAAAATGCTTATAGTCTTATAGTTTTTTATTTTTTAGGATATTTTTCTTTTCTGCTGTCATATGCTTTAAAATATATTTTTTAAATAGTGCTTTGAAATGTATTGTAAGATGAAAATATCTCCCATCTGTAATATTTCATCAAATTCATACACTTTTTCTCGTTGGAATATGTCAAGAGATGTGTATCCCCTGTTAAACTGTTCTATTGGTCCTGGGAATGAAAACATACCATCTGCAAGATTTTCCTGAAAAATGATTGGAAAGATATTTTATTTTCAATTTGGGAGTATTTATGTTTACCCAACTAGTGATGTGATTTATCTCCAATGGTTATGGATAGAGCCTTGGCCAAATTGACACTGTGTACACGCCAGTGAAAAAATAAATGACGGCTCTGATAACCCTTGAAACAAACTATCTTCTCTGGCTGTGTGGTCTTCCATTTGTCACTTGATAACAACGTTTATAGTCTATAATTATGAATCTTGCATTGGTTTTAGTTTTCAAATAGAAAATAAATGGGAAACCTCCCCTCTCCTTTTAAAGAAGTTATTATTGGTTTCTTCCTGATTTTAATTTGTATTCTCTCTGTATGTTTGAGTTTGTAGAGAGAGAAATAATTTATTGTTAAGAATTTAGTATAATCACTTAAGTTCATATACTGAATTTGTCTATAAATTTAGAATTAAGCACGTTGAATTATGAAATTTACTTTTTAAGTTGTTTTGAAAATCAAAGCAGACTGAATGTTCTAAAAATTATATTTCTATATGGCAATAACACATAATACTGACAATATTCTTAAGTTTAAAAATTTTTACTTAAGACCTTTTGTTTTAGTTGACGGTTATTTTATTATGCTATAATATGGTAAATACAAAGCTATAGGGCAAAAAATATAGCTCCTCTTCCAAAATACACTGAGGTGCTTGGGATTGAGGAGGCATACCAGCAACAACTCAAGAGAGGTACTGGAAAGACTTGTAAATTGTCCTCCCATAGTATAACACAGATATATTTTGAAGATAAATAGCCAAATATTCCATTAGATATTTTTTATGCTTGAAAACCTGTTCACAGAAAGAGGTTTGTGTTAGTCAGCTCAAGCTGTCATAGCGAAATACCACAGACAGGGTGGCTTAAACAACAAGAATTTATTTCTCACAGTTCTGGAGGCTGGGAAGTCCAAGATCAAAGTACCTGCCAATTTGGTTCCTAGTGAGAGCCCTCTTCCTGGCCTGCAGACAGCTGCCTTCTCACCGTGTCCTCACATGGAGGAGAAAGGGAACTCTAGAACTCTAACTTTTTTTTTGAGGAAGATTAGCCCTGAACTAACTACTGCCAATCCTCCTCTTTTTTTTTAATTGACTACAATTATTTTTTTATTTTTTAAAGATTTAATTTTTTCCTTTTTCTCCCCAAAGCCCCCTGGTACATAGTTGTATATTTTTAGTTGTGGGTACTTCTAGTTGTGGCTTGTGAGATGCTGCCTCAGCATGGCCCGACGAGCGGTGCCATGTCCACACCCAGGATCCGAACCGGCAAAACCCTGGGCTGCCAAGGCAGAGTGCACGAATTTAACCACTCGGCCGTGGGGCCAACCCCAATCCTCCTCTTTTTGCTGAGGAAGACTGGCCCTGAGCTAACATCTGTGCCCATCTTCCTCTCCTTTATATGTGGGATGCCTACCACAGCATGCTTGTCAAGCAGTGCCATGTCTGCACCTGGGATCCGAACCGGCAAACCCTGGGCCACCAAGAAGCGCAACATGCCTGAGCCACTGGGCTGGCAAAGACTCTAGCCTTTCTTCCTCTTCTTTTTAACACGATATTGTGTTATTGTGTAAATTTAACACATGTATGCATTACTTGATATACTTATATATTGGAAAATGATTGCCACCATACTTTAGCTAACACCTACATCACATCACATAATTACCATTTCTTTTGTGGTGAAAACATTTAAGATTTATTCTCTTAGCAACTTTCAAATATATACTACAGTATGATTAACTATAATCACTATACTGTATATTAAATCTCCAAAACTTATTCGCCTTACAACTGGGAGTTTGTACTCTTTGATCAACATCTCCCCTGCACTCCAAGTCCCTGCTAACTACCATTGTAGTCTTTCTTTCTATGAATTTGGTGGGTTTTTGTAGATTGTACATATAAGTGGTATCATACAATATTTATCTCCCTCTGAACTTATTCCACTCAGCATAATGCCCTCTAGGTCCATCCATATTGTTGCAAATGGCAAGATGTTCTTCTTTCTTATGGCTGAACAATATTCACATATATATATACATATATATATATATATCTCACATCTTCTTTATCTTTTCATCCATTGATGGACATTTAAGTTGTTTCTGTATCTTGGCTATTGTGAATAATGCTGTAATGAGCATGGGAGTGCAGACATTTCTTCAATATCCTGTTTTCATTTCCTTTGGATATATAACCAGAAGCAGGATTGCTGGATCATATGATAGTTCTAGTTTACTTTTTGGAGGAAACTCCATATTGTCGTCCATAGTGGCTGCACAAATTTACTCTTTTTCTTCTTATAAGGACAATAATCCCATCATGGGGTCCCCACTCTCGTGAGCTAATCTAAAACTGATCACCTCCAAAAGGCCCCACCTCCAAACACCATCACATTGGTAGTAGGGCTTCAACATAAGAATTTTTGGAGGACACAAACATTCAATCCATAACAGAGTTGAAATATATTACTTGATTTTAGATGTGTTGTCTTTTTCTAAATCAATTGGTATTGGAATATAAGAAATTGTCAACATAACTAGCTGATAAAGTTTAAAATATTATGGAGACTTTGGGTTTGGGGGAAAATAGCATGAATCTCAAGCTTGAAGAGGCCATAGAGATATAGGGAGATTAATTGTTCTGAGTGCCCATGTTCAGCAACACCCCTCAACACTGGGGAAAACCATTAGGGTGACCAAAGGTGCTTTCACTGTGGTGTGGAAGGAACTTCAGCCAACAGCAAAGGGGAACAGTGTTAAGAAACACGTGTTTTTAAATTCCTTTTGTCTATTCCTAATTTGTTCTGGGAAGAGTAGAAAAATGCATTAAATCCAATAGGAAAGAAAAAAGGAAAAGTGATATAAATTCACAAGTAATCACGTATGTGTAAATTAAGATAACAAAGAAATTACTATAAACTCAAAGTCATTCTGTAGAACAATTTGACAGAATTCAGGGTACCCAAGTGTGTTCACCCTTAGGTATATAACATAGAGAAACTTTCATGCAGGTCTATATGGAAACGTAGACAAGGATGTTCATGCTTGCTCCTGTTTGTGAAAGAAAAGGATCATCTGTGTGTCATGACCAGGAGAATAGGAGAATCAAGTTTGTTACCTACATAAGCTGGAATACCATTGAGATATTGAGTCAAGGAAAGTGATTCATGTATGTCAACATTATAGATCTCAAAAATGTAACATGTTCAGTGAAAAATAGTAAGGGGGCTGGCCCCGTGGCCGAGTGGTTAAGTTCGCGCGCTCCGCTGCAGGCGGCCCAGTGTTTCGTTCGTTCGAATCCTGGGCGCGGACATGGCACTGCTCGTCAGACCACGCTGAGGCAGCGTCCCACATGCCACAACTAGAGGAACCCACAACGAAGAATACACAACTATGTACCGGGGGGCTTCGGGGAGAAAAAGGAAAAAAAATAAAATCTTTAAAAAAAAAGAAAAATAGTAAGAAACACAAGTCAATTATGTATACTTAATGCAAATTAAACATATACAGATACAATACAGTTTGTATTTTACGAGGACTCTAAATGTGTAGAGCGTAGACTTCAAGGATGTTCATTTAGTATATTAAAATAGTGTCTAGAGGGGTGGAGGAGTAAAAATGTTTTTTTAATAAAAATATAACCAAGATACCAAAAGCAACATAATTAGGCTGTCCTGAGTGATTTGCTCTTCATTATTAGTAACTTTGAGAGGAAATTGAAAAGAAGAAATTCCTTGCAGATTAGAAATTTATTTTAATTCTTTGTTAGTCAAGTATTGCCACATTAGAGGTATGAAACAAACATCTGTAAAATCTCAGTAGATTACAGCAAAGAGAATTTCCTTTTCTCACTTAGAGGTTTTCAATTTGAATAGGGTGGCCCAGCATCATGTTACATGTTAGTTCGGTTTGGGTCCAGGCTTCAGGTTGGGTTCCATTCAGCCCACGTGTCTCTAAATGCTCCTTGGACCAGCAGTTCCCCAGGGCATGCTTATACCATGGTACATCACTGGAGTACAAGAGGCAAAGCCATGCCATGCAAACACTTTAAAGACCCTTGCTTATATCATATTCCACTAAAATTTCTTTAGCCAAAGCTGGTTATGTTGCTAAGCCTCGATGTTAGTATGCGGAGATATACTCCTTCATTCTGAAGAATTGAAAGATCCCCCAGCAGAAGAAAAGTGGAGAATTGGGGGGAAAAAATCCAACTTACCACTACAAAATTTACTTATCCTGTCCCAACTCCAAAATTATCATCCAATCACAAAAGCAGGCCTGAAGTCCAGGATCTTATGATTTACCTCAGATCTAGATGAGCATCCTCTTGATCTGAAGACCTATGAGCAACAAAGACAAATAAATTGTCCTCCACGCACCATTGGTACAAGAGAATAATTGCAATAAACACTCTCATTTAAAAAGGGAAAATGAAAGTCACATAGTGGCTGTTGTTCCACAGCAGTTCTGAAATTCTGGAAGCCAAATGTTGCAAGGTTCACCTAACTTGTAGGTAGAGGATGTCCCTGTATCAGGCTCCTTATCTACTTCCTGGGAGTAGTCCCTCAGTCCATTTTTCTCCAGAATTGT
This sequence comes from Equus quagga, assembly GCF_021613505.1. Classification (NCBI taxonomy): domain Eukaryota; kingdom Metazoa; phylum Chordata; class Mammalia; order Perissodactyla; family Equidae; genus Equus; species Equus quagga. Next base: position 54,307,904 of record NC_060274.1, read on the forward strand.
GGATTTACCACATGGGATGTCCTTCTTTTACATCATATGTCTTGGTCAGATCTGAAAAGGGCGTTGAAGAACATAATCTTGGTGGTTTGGTAGCTTTGTAAGCCCACTTTGTTTCTGTATAAAGTTACAGTCTTAAAGGTATTTTTATATCTTGAATATTAAAGTATTTTTTTGCCAATAGAGTTCTCAAAAATTCTGTAGGCATTCTATATTTTTGATTCAAGTCAATTTCACAAGCCACACGTCTTGTTGATCTGTAACTTTTCCTCAAGACTTATTTACTGAGGCTTTGGACATACCATGTTCCAGTACACTATGCACTTAATCTTTATAGGATGATTTGGCCCAATTCAAAGAATCTCTAAGGTTCTACCTTAACCCTTTCAGAGGTCTAACAAAGGTTGTGCCAGCCGCATCCTTGAATAGGTCATGCCCTGAGGCTTTGTCTTATGGTTACATCCTGGGTTTGCTCTTTGTTCTAAAGCAGTGTTTTAATGGCACTAGTTTCTTTGTTTCTTTGTTTCTCTTTCTTTGTTTCTTTCTTTCTTTCTTTCTTTCTTTCTTCCTTTCTTCCTTTCTTCCTTTCTTCTTCCTTTCTCCCTTCCTCCCTTCCTCCCTTCCTCCCTTTCTCTCTTTTCTTTCTTTCCCTCTTCTTTCCCTCTTTCCCTCTCCCTGTCCCTCCCTCCCTCTCCCTCTCTCTTTCTTTCGATAAGGAAGCTTGTTCCTGAGCCAACATCTGTGCCAGTCTTCCTCTACTTTACATTTGGAATGAGACCACAGCATGACTTGATGAGCAGCCCACCCCGCCCCCACCCCCGGGATCTGAACCTGCAAACCCCAGGCCACTGAAGCAGAACATGTGAACTTCGCCACCATGCCAGACCCCAGTTTCTTTTTTCAAAGAGAAATATTCACACAGAGTTATTCTCCATGGGGTAAAAATCTGTTAGTTTTATTCTTGCTATTACAGGAAACAATTTTATAAAACTTCTGCCTTTGCATATGATGAATCTCCAGTTTTACAACCTAAGATAGCTATTTATTTGCCTTTTGCCACTTGACCATTAAGCCTATAGCCTATACATTAGTTTTTGTTGAAGGCTGCATCTTCTTCAAGGTACCAATTTTAGTCTTTGTTAGGATGGCACTAGGGACCTGAGAAGATTCCTAAATTTGTTAGAAATGAATTTCAATTTAACAACCAGAAACTTGTTAACTTGGCCTTCAGTTCAATGCCTAAATCTACTGCTTTCTCTACATACTGTAGCATAAGACTATTCTATTTTTAAATGTAGTAGCATGACCTTAAAATATCAGGAGGCTAAATAAGCCCATCAAAAAATGTTTACCAGGGGCCGGCCCTGTGGCCGCGTGGTTAAGTTCGAGCACTCCACTGAGGTAGCCCAGGGTTTCACCTGTTCGAATCCTGGGGGCAGACATGGCACCGCTCATCAGGCCACACTGAGGCAGCGTCCCACATGCCACAACTATAAGGACCTGCAACTAAGATATACAACTATGTACCAGGGGGATTTGGGGAAATAAAGCAGAAAAAAAAAAAATTGGCAACAGTTGTTAGCTCAGGTGCCAATCTTTAAAAAAATGCTTATCACTAATCATTAGAGATATGCAAATAAAAACCACGAGATACTGCTTCATACCTATTAGTATGGCTATCATAAAAAAACAGAAATAACAAGTGTTGGCCAGGATGTGGAAAAATTGGAACGTATGGTATAGCCACTATAGAAAACAGTATGCCAGTTCCTCAAAAAGTTAAACATAGAATTACCACATGATCCAGCAATTCCACTTCTCAGCATGTATCCAGAAGAAGTGAAAGCAGGGACTTGAACAGCTTTTGTATACCAGTGTTCCTAATAGTACTATTCACAATAGCCAAAATGTAGAAATAACTCAAATGTCCATGGACAGATGAATGGGTAAATAAAATGTGACATATACATACAGTGGAATATTACTCAGTGTTAAAAATTAGTAAAATTCTGATATATGTAACAATATGGATGAACCTTGAAGACATTATGCTAAGTAAAATGGCAAGACACAATAGGACAAATATTGTGTGATTCCACTTATAGAAGGTACCTAGAGGGGTCAAATTCATAGAACAGAAAGTAGAAGGGTGCTTTTCAGGGGCTGAGGGGCAGAGGGAACAGGGACTTATTATATAATGGGTACAGAGTTTCAGTTTGGGATGCTGAGAAGTTCTAGAAATGTATAGAGGTGATGGCTACACAACAATGTGAATGTATTTAATGCCATTGAACTGTACACTTAAAAATGGTTTGAATGGTAAGTTTTATGTATATTTTACCAGAGTCAATTTTTTTTTAGTATCAGGAGACCTGCAACAGGAAATCTAAATGGCCAGCAATGTGGACCAGCATATGTGGAACTGAGATACTTGATGGAGGAACACCTTCCTGAAGAGAGAGATTAGAGACATCTGGTAAGGTTTGGAAGAGAGAGAGATTAACTTCTGAACAGAGTATCACTAAAACAATAACAAAATTCAGTCCCATGGATTTGAGGCTGGTCTTGGCAAAGGTGGAGCACACTTAAAGTCTAACTATATATTTTATGGAATCCAGAAGAGTTATTCTTGAAAGCATGTTGAGATCCCTTCCTAACAGGAAATACTTAAAATAGCTGGAGGGATCTGAAGGAACCTATAATTCTCAGAGTTCTGCAATTGGGGTTGAGCTTTTTTCATTAGTAATGACACTATTGAATCCTTAGCTTAGTGCGGTCTAAGGAAATAGTGCTTACACAAGCTCTTCACGTTCCAGCTTGTACTACAGTTGTCATCAGTAGTACAATAACTTCAAATTTCATATATGGGGTAAACAAGAATGGAAATGAACCTTCCTAAACTGTTGATAACTGCAGAATTACCTGTTCTGTTCTCTCATAACACCAGTAATTTCTACCAGGAACTCATAAATTGGTACCTCTCTCCATCCACAAATTTGACAGAAAGTCATAATTGTAATGCTTTAACAGAGATAACATAAAATGTTCCTCTCTGAATTACAAGTGCTTTTAAGTCAATTGCTTGAGACAAATGCACTCCTTGCATCAAGTCAGTGAAAGTTGATTGAAAGAGGAGAAAAGCTCAGAGATTCTCTCAGTGATTGATAACCGCAAACACCTGTATTAAAGGGCTACTAGCCCCTAAGAATTATGAGAAGAAATGAAGCAGCAAGTCCTATATTCACTGTTGATTCCTT